>NC_080085.1:54691127-54993476 GCF_949987535.1 Balaenoptera acutorostrata | reverse complement strand
TCCTCCTCAGCTCCAAGGGACATGTATCTCATATAACAATGTCAGAAAGAAAGAAAGAAAGAAAAAGAGAGAGAGAAGAGAAGAGAAGGGAAGAGAAGAGAGAGAAGAGAACAAAGGGAAGAAGGAAAACAATGCCCAAAGACATGGTTGATCAGCGATGCTTTCTGTGAAACATTTTGATCAAGAGAGGGAACTGTGAAAGGATTTCAATCTAAAATAGAACTGGAAGATATGAAATGGAAAATCTCACATGTGCACCCTCAGAAGAACAGAACCTAAGGACTTATAGACTGATTCCCATAAATGTCTAATTTACAGAAGCCTAAGACTTATCTCTGACCAATGAGTATCTGCTAAGAATCTCTCCCCATCCTCAAGCCAACAAATTTACTGCTTAGACTCGGGCTGGAATTCCCCCTCTTTACACTTCTTGCCCATAAATACAGCCCACCCCAAACCCTCAATGGACTCACTTGTAGCTTGCTATAGCATATGTTTCCCGAATTGCAATTCCTCTGATATTCCTGAATAAACTCAATTTCTGGTAATGTGAGCTTGCCTCACTTTACCTCTTTATTTAGGTTGACACTATAAATATCCCAAATTTGGCCAGAGATATAAAACTACAGATTCAAGAATCAGAGGGAGACCCAAATAACATAAACCCAAATTATTCCATGACAAGATACATCATAATTAAACTTCTAAAAATTAAGACAAATAAAATATCTTGAAAGCAACCAAAGGAAAAAATACACTTTACCTATAAGGGAAAAATTAAAATGATGACATAATTCCCATCAGAAATGATGAAAGCCAAAAGGAAATGGAACAATATATTTCAAGTGCTGAAAGAAAAAAGATAATTTTCAACAAAAATTCTATGTAGTGACAATATCCTTCAGTAATGAAAGGGAAATCAAGATATTCTTAAAGCAATTATACTCCAATAAAGATGTTAAAAAAAAGATATTCTTAAATGAAGGAAAATTAAGAGAATGTCATAGGCAGACTTACCCTAGAAGAATGAACAAAGGAAGTTCTCTAAGCAGAAAGGAAATAATAAGAGGAGGAAACCTGGAATTTCAGGAAGGAAGAAAGAACACTGTAAGGAAGAAAATATCAATAATAAAGTAAGTGTCCCTTCTCCCATTGATTTTTCTAAATTATGTTTGATATTTTAAGCAAAATCATAATACTTCCTGATGTTCTTCTAAAAGTATGCAGAGAAAATATTTAAGAAAACTATATATGTGAGAGAGTTAAATAACATAAAAGTTGTTAGGGTTTCTACACTTCACCAGAATTAATAAAATGATGACAATAGACTGTCACAATATATATATATTTCAATATAATAACAACATATAATGTATAATATATATAATATTTTGTGTATTATATGTTATATATTATGTACTATCATATATATATTACATGTTATACTATATGTTGGATATATGTTATACAACTATGTATATATGGATATATATTTTAGTGGTTGTCCTAGTGTGTGTTTGTGTGTGTGTGTGTATCAACATACCACTAAAATCTGTATAAAAAGATATACTCAAAAGCACTAAAAATAAATCAAAAGAATTCTAAAAAATGTTTAAGTAACCAACAGGAAGGCAAGAAAGGAGAAAGAGAGAAAAAAGAAACAAAGAATATATAGAAAACAAACAATAAAATGGCAAGATTAAAAGCCCTAACATATTAGTAATTACATTAAATGTAAATGGCATAACTACACCAATTAAAAAGAGAGATTAGTAGAGTGGATTTAAAAATATGATCTGGAGTGATGTCAACATCACAGCTAAGTGAGATACTCCCTTTGTCTTTCCCCTTCAATCCACAACCAGTAAAATATCCACAAATCAACAATGTGCCTATGTCCAACACACCAGGACACTGGAGAATTCCACATATCTGTACCTCTAAAGGTGGGTGGATTGGAACACATAGAGGAGGCAAGACCAGGAGGATAGAGTAAGCAGTATTTGCAATCCCAGCCCCTTGGCCACAGCAGCTGAGCCACGGTCCCAGAGAACCCAGTAGCAGTAGGGGAGTCATCACACATGACTCAAGCCTCCCAGCCACAGCAGCAGCCTCAGCCACAGATAACTGGACAGCAGTGGCAGCAGAGCCCATGATCCCATCCCTCCAGCTGCAGAGGTTCCTGTGACTCCAGCCCCCACCTCAATCCCTTGTCCACTGCAGTGGGTCCCATGAAGCCAGCAGCACCAGTCATGGCAGAGGTACCTGCAACCCCAGCTCCCCTCCTTCTCAAATGGTGGCAGAGCCTGCAACTCAGAAGATCCCAGATGCAGGAGAAACATCTACCATCCTAATGGTACAAGTGACAATGCCAGTGACAGTGGCAGCAGCAAGGCATCAACAACCCCAGAGGCACAAGCAATGATAACAAGGGCAGTTGGTGACACTTGTGACAGAGGCAGTGGAGGGTGGAAATTGCTTACTCAAAATATAACCAGAGGTAGCTCAGGTAAGAGAAACCAAAAACTTGTGCTATAGCACCACATACTGGAAAACAAAAGAAAGGCCTCTAATTTCTAACCTATTGAATCATTAGAATAAAGTAAAAGAGAAAAAAAAAGTAAAAGAGAAAACAAAGCTTTACCTAAAGAAGGTGCTTGCTACTTCAAATGTGTAGTGGAACAACTCATCAAGCACCATGAAGAACCATAGTAATGCTGTATCACAAAAGAAAATGACAATTCTTCAGAAACCAAACAAAGTCACAGAATATGGTGATCCAACTTCTGTAATTTAAAATAGCTGTCATTAAGAAACTCGATGAGCTCCAAGAAAACTCAGAAAGGCAGTTCAGTGAGTTCAGGAGTAAAATTAATGAACAAAAGCAATACTTTACCAAAGAGATGGAAACTCTAAAAAGGAACCAAACAGAAATTCTGAACCTGAAGCACTCAATAAATGAGATGAAGAATGCACTAAAAAGCACTGGAAAAAGAGCAGGCCACATGAAAGGAAAAAATTACTGAGTTCTGAGACAGATATTTAGAAATGATACAGGTAGAAAGGAAATAGAATTAAAAATATTTAAAAAAGGAAATTCCACAAGAGCTATCTGACTCACTGAGGAAGGGCAACATTAGGGCAATGGATATCCCAGAGGGAGAAAAGAGGGAGAAGGGAGCAGACGGTTTATTTAAAGAAATAATATCTGAGAACTTCCCAAACCTGGGGAAGGAACTGGATATACAAGTCCATGAAGCTAAGAGAAGACCTATAATTAGGTCTTTGATGAAAAATGACTTTCTCAAGAAATGTTATATTAAAACTGTCCAAAGTCAAAGGAAAAAAAAAATTAAGGCAGCCAGGGGAAAAAATCTTGGTAAACTACAAAGTAAACTCCATTAGGTTATCAACAGATTTCTCAGCAGAAACTCTACAGGCTAGGAGGGAGTGGAATGATACTATCAAAATACTGAAAGATAAAACCATCAGCAAAGAATACTCAATCAAGCAAAGTTATCATTCAGATATAAAGGAGATATAAAGGATTTCTCAGACAAACAAAAGCTGAGAGAGCTCATCAATGCTAGACTTGCCTTATAAGAAATGTTGAAAGAAGCTCTTCTACCAGAAACAAAAATGCAAAATTACACAAAACTTTGAGTAAGATGATAAACAGGCAGACAAAAGTGCAACTCTATATCAGAATAGGTTGTTAAACAATTTACTATAGCATAAAGGTGAAAAGGGGGAAAAGAAGAAAAAAATAACTATAGCTACTTCAATTTGGCAACAAACTCACAACAAAAAAAGGATAATTTGAGATATCAAAAACATAAAATGGGGCTTCCCTGGTGGCGCAGTGGTTGAGAATCTGCCTGCTAATGCAGGGGACATGGGTTCGAGCCCTGGTCTGGGAGGATCCCACATGCCGTGGAGCAACTGGGCCTGTGAGCCACAACTGCTGAGCCTGCGTGTCTGGAGCCTGTGCCCCGCAACAGGAGGGGCCACGATAGTGAAAGGCCCGCGCACCGCGATGAAAAGCGGCCCCCACTTGCGGCAACTAGAGAAAGCCCTCACACGAAAACTAAGAGACCCAACACAGCCATAAATAAATAAATAAATAAATAAAGTATTAAAAAAAACATAAAATGGAAAGAATAGGATAGAACCCATATAAGCAAACGAAGAACAGATGCTATCAGCCAAAAAAGGACTATTTTATCTATGACATGTTGTAAGCAAACTTCATGTTAACTATAAAACGTAAATCTAGAGCAGAGGCACAAAACATCAAAAAGAGGAAACTGAGAAAAGCATCATAGAAAACCACTGGAAGTAAAATAGTAGACAGAAACACAAGGAAAAAGAAACAATGGAGATATAGAGCAACCAGAAAAACAAAAGATCAAATGGCAGGATGAAATTCTCATTTATCAATAATCTCACTAAATATAAATGGACTGAGCTGACCAATCAAAAGACACAGAGTGGCTGGATGGATTAAAAAGCAAGACTCAACTATATACTGCCTCCAGAACACTCACCTCAGCTCTAAAGAGAAACAGAGGCCCAAAGAGAAGGGATGGAAGATAATAATCCAAGTGAAAGGCAGACAAAAGAAAGTGGGTCTAGTCACACTCACAGACTTCAAGCCAAAAAAAGATAACAAGAAGCAGAGACAGTATAAAATGATAAAAGAGAGAATTCATCAAGAAGATGTAACAGTTATTAATAAACATGCACCTAACATAGGAGCACCAAAGTATATAAAGCATTTATTAACAGACCCAAAAGTAGAAATTGACAGCAACACAATAATAGTAGCAGACTTTAACACCCCATTTACATGAATAAATAGATCATCCAGACAGAAAGTTAACAAGGAAACAATGGCCTTAAATGATACTTTGAACCAGATGTATTTGAGAGATCTGTATAGAACATTTCATACAAATGCAGCAGAATATTCTTCTCAAGTGAGCATGGGACTTTCTCAAGGATACACCATATGTTGGGACTCAAAACAAGTCTCCGTATAATTAAGAAGATTAAAATCATATCAAGCATCTTTTCCAATCCCAGTGGTATGAAACTAGAAATCAACTACAAGAAGAAATCTGGAAAGAGCATAAAAATGTGGAGACTCAACAACATGCTACTGAACAACAGGTGGGTCAATGAAGAAATCAAAAAAGAAATTAAAAATTATCTGAAGACAAAAGAAAATGAAAATACATTATATAAAATCTATGGGATGTATCAAAAGTGATACTAAGAGGGGAATTTATAGCAATACAATCCTACCTCAAGAAATAAGGAAAAAATCTTAAATACACAATCTAAACTTACATATAAAGGAAGTAGTAAAAGAAAAAGAAGCAAAGTCCAAAGTCAGCAGAAGGAAGGAAATGTAAACAAAGGATATTGCCTGCCATTTCAGTAAACAAAGAATGTCACCCACCTTTCCAGTTCTACAAGGATAAATTCATTAGCCCACCAACAGTGCATCCTGAGGGGAATTCGGGATGGAGGAAAACCAGGAAGCATTCTGTATTTGGATTCCAGCCTTGGTTAGTTAGTTGGCATGAATATCTAGGGAATAATTTCAGTGAATCCAGATTCTTGCATCTTCCCACACATAGAAAAGCACTAAAATAATTAACTTGAGATGCCTGTTCTTTGTGATTAGCAGTAATCTTTTGATGTTTGACTATATATTTTTTTCCAGCAAAACTCGTATATACCCTGGCCCCTCCCTTACCTCTTCAGAGCAGTTCCCCAGAGCTATCTGAGAGGCAGTCTCCTGGGTTATCATGCTCAGTAAGATCCCTGAATAAAACTTAACTCACAGCTTTTAGGTTGTGCATTTTTCTTCAGTTGACAGTTTTGGCGACCACGACGGAAACCAGAGCAGACTTCTCTTCTTTGCCTAAACTCTGAGAATCCAGAGCCTTGGTACCAGCAGAGGTCCCTTGTGCCCATCTGCCTCCTCAGTGAGTCCAGATACATCTGGGTGAATCTCTCCTGGGTCTTGGATCTCCTGTTATTGGCTGTTGACCCTAAGTTTTATTCAGTGGTGGACAAACTCCTCGCTGTAAGGAGTAGATTTCCCTTCAACTTAGTTTCAAGAAGAGGTATCTGGGTTACCCCAGTTGAAAGACACTGGGAAGATTTTTCTCAGTTGAAAGGCACTGAGTGGGTTACCCCAGTTGAGAGACACTGGGATGATTTTACTCAGCTGAAGGACAGTGAGTAGGTTTGGACTGGGTGATTAGGTAGGAGGCTGGCCTGTTGTTTTTCCTTGAATTGGCTGCTTTAATAGGGTTTGTTGGCATAAAAGTGAAACTATCACATGAGAGCTTTCTGCTCTGAAGAAGAAAAGGGACATCTCCTCCTGGTCAGCAATGACTTTCTCAGGAAACTGAGAAACCTGGAGTGGTGGAGGCAAGTCCTCATACTATATAGCAGTCCCATAAGGAAACCCACTTATTTAACTAAAAAAAAACTTGCTCATACAGGGACCACATATGAGAACTGGCCACTCAGTGTTCCAAGCACCCATGGCAGTTTTAGACAGCTGGAGGGAGAAATTTAGACACGTAAAAGAGCTGAAACGACACTAGGGTGACACCTAGAGGAGTTAAGCTCACAAACAGCACATTTGTTCACCACACAATCATCACTAGTGGCTTTATCTTGACAAACAGACCTCAGAATGGGAAACAAAGCTTTCAAAACAAAAGAAAAAGGAATGACAGATTTCCAACCTCCAACTAACACCCCAGCCAAGTTCATGTATAGAATTTATACTTGCAAATACTTAATTGGGGAAACTATACTAAAGGAGATCTCAACTTAAAGTGGCCAAGTTGGGGTTCTTTTGACATTCCAAAATTAAGTTTTTTGGCCTGTGCAGCTAGAGAAAGCTGGCCATAAGATCAAACAGACTGAATGGAATGCTTATTTTGATTGGTATTCAGAAGTTTTAAAAAAAGGAAATAATAAAATAACACCTTTGCAGGAAACAAATTGCTTGAAATTATATTGGAATTTTTAAAAGCCACTAGTGTTAACCCTGCCTCTCCCTCTGCTCCTCCCTCATATTCTCTTTTACCTGAACTGCCTGACCCAGATGCTAGCTATTTCTCCCTTCCATTACCTCTGCCTCCTACTGCTTCCTCTCCCCCAGTGAAGGAGGAACTAGCCTTTCTCGCTCTCTGTCTTTAAGATGCAAATGTTCTACTTGATTTTTAGATGTTTCGTTCTGTGTTTTGAAATCTTGGTCTCTGCCATCCAGACGGTACACATATGGTGTACATTTGGCAGCCAGTCAAATAGACTGAGACTCCAAGCAGTCTTTTTGTCTGGCTGTGCCAACTCTCAGGGAAATTTGTCATAAGGGGTCCTAGACCATAAGGGGACTTTACCATCTTAATCTTTGTTGCATCACCTCTACAACGAAGGCCTTTACTTTCTTAAACTATTTTTAGGAGTAAACTTTCCGGATCCTGTGAAGGCTGTATCCTTTGCACTCTCTTTTGAGGATGGCTCTCGCATCTTATTGGTTTGAGTTGCTACTAAGATATTACTGGTCAATGGCTAGACAATGGATCTTTTAAATTGGAAAAACTTCTAAATTGGTAAATTTTTAAAGAATTCTCATTATAAACAGCTGTTTTATTGGTACAGATGAAAAGACCAAATCATAAAGTAGATACAAAAATTATAATGGCTAACTTTAAGGACTCCCTTAATATAAAACAAACAATAAAAAACGGTTAGGGAAGCCTTATCTGTGGTCTTGGCTTCCCCTCAATGGATCTTACAGATGCTAATAAAAACAATAAATTAACTGATGTTCCTTAGATGGATTAACAGAGGAAGAAGAAGCTAAGGGGAAAGTCGAGAGGCTTCTTCCCAATGAGGTGGACATTTAAAGGGACTTAATGGAAATCTGTAGATGGTTATTAAGAAATTGGATAAATAAAATGGGTGTTAATGGGATTAAAACAAAGATTTTGATACAACACTACCTAATGTTGGATGGGCCAAAGGGATCCCCCACATTGGTCCCCAAAACACTAAAGGGCCCCAAGTCTGCTCTATTTATCCCAGTTTAAAAAATATATATTTAAAAGGCTCAAATAAAATCACACTCACCAGCAATTGCTGGGGCATCAGTTAGATAAATTAATCAAATCAAAGATTGACAAAAGGGTCTGAGTCCCTCAGCCCCACCCCTCACTGTGTGCATACAAACATGAATAAAATGGCCCAGGGATAAAAGAAAAGTATCTAGGATTTCTTGTAAGAATAAGACTTGATGATGCGGTCTTCAAGGAGACTAAAGTTAAAGGTATAAGAGTTGACAAAATTGAAATGAAAGTTTATTTTTTAAATGCTATTTTTTATTGAAGTATAGTTGAAATAAAATGTGTTAATTTACTGCTGTACAGCAAAGTGATTAAGTTATACATATATATATACATTCTGTTTTATATATTCTGTTCCATTATGGTTTATTATGATATTGAATATAGTTCTCTGTGCTATACAGTAGAACCTTGTTGTTTATCCATTCTATCTATAAAAACTTACATCTGCTAACCCCAAACAACCACACCATCTCACAACCAAATCACTCCCCCTTGGCAACCACCAACCTGTTCTCTATGTCCGTGATTCTGTATCTGTTTCATAGATAGGTTCATTTGTGTCATATTTTAGATTTCACATATAAGTGATATCATATGGTATTTGTCTGTCTCTTTCTGACTTACTTAGTATGATAATCTCTGTGCCCATCCATGTGGCTGCAAATGGTATTATTTCATTCTTTTTTATGGCTGAGTAGTATTCCATTGTATATACATACCACCTCATCTTTATCCATGCATCTATCAATGGGCATTTAGGTTGTTTCCATGTCTTGGCTATTGTGAATAGTGTTGCTATGAACATTGGGGTGCATGTATCTTTTCAAATTAGAGATTTCTCTGGATATATGCCCAGGAGTGGGATTGCAGGATCATATAGTAACTCAAATTTTAGTTTTTAAGGAACCTCCATACTGTTCTCCATAGTGGCTGCACCAATTCACATTCCCTCCAACAGTGTGGGACGGTTCCCTTTACTCCACACCCTCTCCAGAATATGTTATTTATAGATTTTTAATGATGGCCATTCTGACCAGTGTGAGGTGACACCTCATTGTAGTTTTGATTTGAATTTCTCTAATAATTAGCAATGTTGAGCATCTTTTCATGTACCTATTGGCTATCTGTATGTCTTCTTTGGAGAAGTGTCTATTTGGGTCTTCTGCCCATTTCTGGATAGAGTTGTTTGTTTTTTTGTTGTTGAGTTGTATGAGCTGTTTGTATATTTTGGAAAGTAAACCTTTGTCAGTCACATCATTTGCAAATATTTTCTCCCATTCTGTAAGTGGTCTTTTTGTTTTGTTTATGGTTTCCTTTGCTGTGCAAAATCTTGTAAGTTTGATTAGGTCTCATTTGTTTATTTTTGTTTTTCTTTCTGTTGCCTTGGAAGACTGACCAAGGTATGATTTATGTCACAGACTTGTCACTGATATGTGATATGTGTCACAGATTTGTCACTGGTATGATTTATGTCACAGAATATTTTGCCCATGTTCTCTTCTAGGAGTTTTATGGTGGCATGTCTTATGTTTAAGTCTTTAAGCCATTTTGAGTTTATTTTTGTGTATGGTGAGAGGGTGTGTTCTAACTTCATTGATTTACATGGGGCTGTCAAACTTTCCCAACACCATGTGCCGAAGATACTTTTTCCCGTTGTATATTCTTGCCTCCTTTGTCAAAGATTAATTGACCATAGGTGTGTGGGTTGATTTCGGGCCTCTCTATTCTGTTCCATTGATCCATATGTCTGTTTTTGATTATTGTAGCCTTGTAGTATTGCCTGATGTCTAGGAGGGTTATGTGTCCTGCTTTGTTCTTTTTCTTCAGGTTGCTTTGGTGATCCCAGGTCTCTTATGGTTCCATATGAATTTCATAATTATTTCTTCTAGTTCTGTGAAAAATGGGTAATTTGAAAGGGATCGCATTAAATCTGTAGATTGCTTTGGGTAGTATGACCATTTTAATAATATTAATTCTTCCAATCCAAAAACATGGGATATGTTTCCATTTCTTTGAATCATCTTCAATTTGTTTTATTAATGTTTTATACTTTTCAGCATATAAGTCTTTCACCTCCTTGGTCAGGTTTATTCCTAAGTATTTTATTTTGGGGGGTTTGATTCTAAAAGGTATTTTTTTTTTTACATTCCCTTTCTGATATTTCATTGTTGGCATAAAGAAATGTAATCAATGTCTGTGTGTTAATCTTATATCCTTGTATGTATCTTGCTAAATTTGTTTATCAGTTCTATTTATTTTTGTGAGGAGCTTTTAGGGTTTTCTATATATGGTATCAAATCTTCTGCATATAATGAAAATTTTACCTCTTCCCTTACAATTTGGATAATTTTTATTTCTTTTTCTTGTCTTATTGCTGTGGCTAGGACTTCAAATACTATGTTGAATAGAAAAGGTGAGAGTGGGCATTCTTGTCTTGTTCCAGATTTTAGTGGGAAGGCTTTCAGCTTTTCACCATTGAGTATTATATTGGTTGTGGGTTTGTCATAAATAGCTTTTATTATATTGAGATATGTTCCCTCTATACCTACTTTGGTAAGAGTTTTTATCATGAATGAAGGTTGAATTTTGTCAAATGCTTTTTCTGCATCTAGGGAGATAATCATGTGGTTTTTGTCTTTTCTATTGTTTATGTGGTGGATCACATTGATTGATTTGTGTATATTGAACCATCCTTGTGAACTTCGGATAAATCCTACTTGGTCATGGTGTATGATTTTTTTTGTGTGTTGTTGGATTCAATTTGCCAATATTTTATTGAGAATTTTTGCATCTATATTTATCAAAGATATTGGCCTGTAATTTTCATTTTTGGTGGTATCTTTGTCTGGTTTTGGTATCAGGGTGATGGCTTCATAGAATGTCTTTGGGAGTGTTCCTTCCTCTTCAGTTTTTTGGAAGAGTCTGAGAAGGATTGGTATAAGTTCTTCTTTGTATGTTTGGTAGAATTCACCTGTGAAGCCATCTGGTCCTGGACTTTTATTTGTAGGGAGTTTTAAAATTACAGATTCTATTTCACTTTTACTGATTGGTCTGTTCAAATTATCTATTTCTTCCCTTTTTTCTTAATTGTACATTTCATTTATTTTTTATTTATTTATTTATTTTTGAATATTTGAATTTTATTTTATTTATTTTTTATACAGCAGGTTCTTATTAGTTACCTATTTTATACATATTAGTGTATATATGTCAATCCCAATCTCCCAATTCATCACACTACCCCCCTACCCCCCCAACACTTTCCCCCCTTGGTGTCCATACATTTATTCTATACATCTGTGTCTCTATTTCTACCCTGCAAACCAGTTCATCTGTACCACTTTTCTAGGTTCCACATATATGTGTTAATATACAATATTTGTTTTTCTCTTTCTGACTTACTTCACTCTGTATGACAGTCTCTAGATACATCCACGTCTCTACAAATGACCCAATTTTGTTCCTTTTATGGCTGAGTAATATTCCATTGTATATATGTACCACCTCTTCTTTATCCATTCGTCTGTCGATGGGCATTTAGGTTGCTTCCATGACCTGGCTATTGTAAATAGTGCTGCAATGAACATTGGGGTGCATGTGTCTTTTTGAATTATGGGTTTCTCTGGGTATATGCCCAGTAGTGGGATTGCTGGGTCATATGGTAATTCTATTTTTAGTTTTTTAAGGAACCTCCATACTGTTCTCCATAGTGGATGTATCAATTTACATTCCCACCAACAGTGCAAGAGGGTTCCTATTTCTCCACACCCTCTCCAGTATTTGTTGTTTGTAGATTTTCTGATGATGCCCATTCTAACTGGTGTGAGGTGATACCTCATTGTAGTTTTGATTTGCATTTCTCTAATAATTAGTGATGTGGAGCAGCTTTTCATGTGCTTGATTCAATTTTGGTGGGCTGTATGTTTCTAGAAACTTGTCCATTTCTTCTAGGTTATCGAATTTGTTGGCATATACTTATTCATAGTATTCCCTTATGGTTTTTTGTATTTCTGCATAATTGGTTATGTATTCTTTTGCATTTCTTACTTTGTTTATTTGAGTTCTCTCTCCTTTCTTCTTGGTGAGCCTGACCAGAGATTTGTCAGTCTTGTTTACCCTTTCAAAGAACCAGCTCTTGGTTTTTTTTTTTTTTTTTTTTTTTTTTTTTTTTTTAAATTTATTTATTTTATTTATTTTTGGCTGTGTTGGGTCTTCGTTTCTGTGCGAGGGCTTTCTCTAGTTGTGGCAAGCGGGGGCCACTCTTCATCACGGCGCGCAGGCCTCTCACTATCGCGGCCTCTCTTGTTGCGGAGCACAGGCTCCAGATGCGCAGGCTCAGTAATTGTGGCTCACGGGCCCAGTTGCTCCGCGGCATGTGGGATCCTCCCAGACCAGGGCTCGAACCCGTGTCCCCTGCATTAGCAGGCAGATTCTCAACCACTGCGCCACCAGGGAAGCCCCCAGCTCTTGGTTTTATTAATTTTTTTCTTTGGTTTTTTTAATCTCTATTTTATTTATTTCCTCTCTGACCTCTATTATTTCCCTCCTTCTGCTGACTTTAGGTTTTATTTTTTCTTCTTTTTCTATTTTTTTTTTAAGATGTAGGTTAGGTTGTTTGAGATTTTTCTTGTTTTTTGAGGAAAGTCTGTATCACTATGAACTTTCCTCTAAGAACTGCTTTTGCTGCATCCCACAGATTTTGTATGGTTGTGCTTTCATTGTCATTTGTCTCAAGGTATTTTTAAATTTCCTATTTGATTTCATCATTGACCCATTGGTTTTTTAGTAGCATTTTGTTTAGTCTCCATGTAATTTTTTTTCTCATTCCTTTTTCTGTGGTTAATTTCCAGTTTCATGCTGTTGTAGTCAGAAAAGATGCTTGAGACAATTTCTATACTCTTAAATTTGCTGAGACTTGTTTTGTGCCCTAGAATGTGGTCAATCCTAGGGAATGTTCCATTTGCACTTGAAAAAAATGGGATTTCTGGGTTTTTTTTGAATGCAATGTCCTGAAAATATCAATTAAGTCTAACTGTTTTATTGTATCATTTAGGATCTCTGTTGCCTTATTGATTCTCTGTCTAGAAGATCTGTCCATTGATGTGAGTGAGGTGTTAAAGTCTCCTACTATTATTGTATTCCTGTCAATTTCTCCCTTTATGTCTGTTAGTATTGATTTATGTGTTTGGGTCCCCCTATAGTAGTGCATATATGTTGATGAGTGTAAAATCCTCTTCTTGTACTGATTCTTTTATCATTATATAGTGTCCTTCTTCATCTTTCTTTATGGCCTTTGTTTTAAAGTCTATTTTGTCTGATATGAGTACTGTAACCCCCACTTTCCTGTCATTTCCGTTAGCATGAAGTATCTCTTTCTATCCCCTCACTTTCAATCTATGTGTATCCTTTGCCCTAAAGTGGGTTTCTTGTTGGCAGTATATTTTAGGCTCTTGTTTTTTGGTTTTGCTTTTTATAAAAATCTATTTGGCCAGACTGTGTCTTTTGACTGAAGCATTTAGTCCATTGACATTTAAGGTAATTATTGATACATATGTATTTATTGCCATTTTAAATCTTGTTTTCCCCTTGATTTTATATTTCTTCTTTGTCCCTTTCTTGTTCTTTTTGTTTATTCTTTTGTAGTTTGATGATTTTCTTTTGTATTATACTTATATTCTCTTCTTTTTGGTTTTTGTGAATCTATTGTATGTTTTTGACTTGTGGTTACCCTGTTCTTCAAGTATGTTAACCCCTTTCTATCTCTACTTGCATTAGACTGGTAGTCATATAGGCTCAAACACATTCTAGAAAGAAAAAATGTCTACATTTTCCTACTCTCTTCCCCATTTTATGATTTTGATGTCTTTTTTTGCATCTTCATGTTCATCCTTTTGTTGTTCATTGTGGTTATCATCACTTTCACAGAAATTTTATTTATTTATTTATTATAATCTGTGTACTGGCTTATTTAAGTGATTTACTTTCCAATTGTGGTTTTCTCTTTCCTATTGATTCTTACTTCTTTTCTACTTAGAGAAGACCTTTCAATATTTCCTCTAGGATAGGTTTAGCATTGCTGTATGCTCTTAATTTTTGCTTGTCTGAGAAATTCTTTACCTCTCCTTCCGTTCTAAATAATAGTCTTGCTGGGTAGAGTATCCTAGGTTGCAGATTTTTCCCCTTCAGTACTTTGAATCTATCTTGCCACTTCCTTCTGGCCTGCAACGTTTCTTTGGAGAAATCAGCTGATAGCCTTATGGGGGGGGAATGCCCTTGTAATTAACTCTTTGTTCTTCTCTTGCTGCTTTTTGAATCCTCTCTTTAACTTTTACCTATTTTTATCATAATATGTCATGGTATAGGTCTGTTTGGGTTTATCTTGTTTGGGATCCTCTGTGCTCCCTGCATCTGCATATCTGTTTTCTTTTTCAGGTTTGGGAAGTTTTCAGCCATAATTTCTTTGAATAGATTTTCAACCCCCTTTTTCTCTTTCTTCTTCTGGAATTCTTATTATACATAGATTGGCATGCTTTATATTATCCCATAGATCTCTTATATTGCTTTAATTTTTTTTTTATTTGGCTTTGTGTCTGCTCTCCTGATTGGGTGGTTTCCATTATTCTGTCTTCCAGGTCACTTATTCATTCTTCTGCATTATTCATTCTGCTCTTCATTGCCTTTAGCTTAGCTTTTGTCTCTGCAAATGAGTTGTCTAATATTTCCTGGTTCCTCTTTATAGTTTCCAGTTCTTTTGTACAGTACTCTGCATTTCTGTCGATAGCCTTTCTTATTTCCTTCAGTATTTTCATTATTTCCTTTTGGAAATCAGTGTTTATTAGACCGAAGAGGTCTGTTTCATTGTTTGTTCTTTCAGGGGAGTTCTCTTGGTCTTTTAACTGGGAGTGGTTCCTCTGCTCCTTCATTTTACTTATAGTTCTCTTACTCTGTGAGTTTAGTAGAAATAATTATCTACTGTGGTCTTGGAGGGCTATTTATATGTGGGGGCATCCTTGTGTAGCTTGTGTGGGTTTAATTGTTTGGTGCAAGGGCTGTTTTTAGTATGGATGCCTGTCACCTCTTTCCTCAGTGTGTGCTGGTTGTTATCCCCTTGATAGGGGATGTGAAGATGTGGCAGCTGTTTCCTGTTCCTGGGGATCTTGGAGGCAGTGGGGGCTCAGGCATGCTCCCAGAGCATGTGTTGGGAGCAGAAGAAGCTCCCGACCACTCCTGGAGTCTGTAAGGGCAGCAGTGGCAGCTCACGACCACTCCTGGCATCTGGACAGTCAGTGGTGGGGGCTCATGAACACGCCTAGGGTCCAGGAGGGAGGTGGCAGGGGCTCGTGAACACTCCCAGCATTCAGGCAGGTGGTGGTGGCAACTTGTGACTATCCCTGGAGCCTGTCCTGCACTCTGCAAGCACACGCACAGGGAAAATGGCTATAATCCGGGTCCCTCCTCTCCCCTTATGCACCCTCCCCAAACAATGGCAACTGGCCTCTAAGGCGGCCCAGGTTTCTTCCGTGTACACCCTCAGTTGTGGTCACACTGGATTCCAGCACTCTCCCCCCACAGGCTGTTTCCACACAGCCAACTCCAGTCCTCTCTCCAGTTCTGATCTCTGAAGTCCGAGTTCCAGCACCAAGCCCCTGCCCACAGCGGCAGTAGTGTGTCTCAGGTTGGGGAGTACAGGGAGGTGGCATTGACTGTCTGTGCTGTTCCTCCTCTGCTCTGGCTGCCACAAACCAGATGCTGCATTCTCCTCTCACACTGTGAAGCTCCCCTTCTGTCCTGTCTCCCCACTGGTGGGGGGGGCTTCCCAGGGTTCAGGAACCTTTCCTCTTTCACAGCTCCCTCCCAGGGGCACAGTCCTGTCCCAATTCCTTTCTTGCTTTCTTTTTTTTTTTCATAACTGTTTACATGGAGATTTTCTTGCCTTTCAGCAGTCTGAGGCCTTCTGCCAGTGCTCAGTAGATAATCTGTGAGAACTTTTCTACATGTAGATGTATTTTTGATGTATTTGTGGGAGAAGGTGAGCTTCACATCCTACTAATCCGCCATCTTGATTGCTCTGATGGTATATTTAAATGGGCTTTGTATAAGAGAGCTACATCTCTTTTGCCTAATTATATTTTGGGATAGATATTATGTTTCCCTGAGGAACACTTCTCCTGCCTGGTATTATAAGACAGGGCATATAAATCTGCCCCTCAGGCAATATTAATTAAACATACAAAAGGAAACCAATAGGTTACCCAAGCCCACACAGTATGAAATAAAAACTGGGAGCTAATATTCTGAGGCTAATACAGTTAATAATGGAGAGTTTCTTTGTACCTAGGGTAAATTGCTCTGGGTTTAACTTGTACAGTCAGAAAGAGGGCCTTTGTTGAATGCTTTGTGCAAACTTTTGAAGGCATGATAAATTAAACTGTAAAATTCTAGAACATAGAACTCTTGATTTCCAGATTAGTTGGAAATCTTACTGATCAAAAAGGCAATTAAAGAAAATGTAGTTGGGCAAATCAATCCTTAATATCACTTTGGTAGCAGACTAGTTTTGGGGGGAATTAAAAGCAACTGCTTTTGTCTTGCATATCTCTACAAGTTAGAAATGTAAATACAGCGCACAATGACCTGAGACTGAGCCTAATTAGCTCAGTCAGGTAGAACCTGAAACCAAAAAGGAAAAAAATGGGGAGAAAGGGGCCTTTTTAAAACTCAAACTGCTGGAAAAGCTCCTTCCTCCAAAATCTAATTCACAGCCTTCATAAGGATTTATCAAGGATAAATACAAATTTCAAAAGTCTTTTCCACAAATAGTAAAAAGCCTTAGTCATCTGAGCAAATAAATGTGATTTATTACAGCTATTATTTATAAACTAGTAAGTTTATATTGTAATACCTAATTCATGATTAAGTTTTAAAATAAAGCTATGAGATCTCTGGTTATCTATTTATATGCCTGTGTGTACATTATACATATGATGTTTCTACCTGCAGATAGTATTAACAAAATTAAATTTATAAAAGAGCTCTATTTAATTGACTTTAAAGTAAGTGCTTACACATTAAATATTATAAATATAATAGAAACTAACCCAAATGAATTGCAAGTTCATATAACCTGGGAAATATTCAATATTAAATTAATATTTGGTATTATTTTGTTGGTTTAATTAATGCAGATGTCTTACTTTTATTGCATTTAGCTTTACTAAAAGTCTAATAAAGTCATATTATCTCTGTTATAATATTTGTCAGGAAGAAAAATAGTTTGGGATGATGGCCGACTTGGTCTAATGACTCATAAAGTTTTCATGGGTAATATAAACATGATTGTTGGGAACAAGTAAGTTAAATAGCCTTAAATGGGGTAAAAGCTTTTAGGTGAACTCTTTAAGAATAACTATGCTTTACGGTATGTCTACTTAAAAATAGTTTCTGCAGATTTTTGGTAACTAGAAACTTTAGAGTTTTGCTAAGTTAAATGGTGGAAATTTTTTAAATATCTAGATTATTCCAAAACTAAATAAGATACTGAAACATTAATTACTGGACAAAGTCTTCCTTTTACAGAGAAACTAAAGAATAAAAATTTGGGGGACCACGCTGAAAATTTTTCTATAAAAAAGCATGTTTTTAGAAATAATAAATAATATTTATAAGTTTGCCAATCTATGGAACATTAATGTAAAAGTTCATAATTGCTTACTTCTCAGTTTTCACTAGAGTTTAAGGTTTTTAAAGTTAAGATTTCTATTGATATACGTAGCTAAAACTACTAAAATCAATAAGGAAAACATCTTTGTATAAAAGGAGAAAAGTATAAAGCATGGAAATGCATTTTGTTATGAGAAAAGAAAGTAATTGTGTCCTGGAGAGAGAGAAAGAAAGAAAAAGCATAGGACAAAATCTGAAAGTAAAAAGGAAGTTACAGAAGGTTGGTGGAAAAGGAACCCTGAAAAAAGAGTTTCTGCATGGTCGTGACGGGCTAAGGTTAAAATAAAATTTAATTGAATAAATAAATTTTAATATTAAAAGTAAGCTGGTACAAAACTAGAATTTGGTTGACTCTCTGTGTTAAGAGAACCAAGTTTTCTTGGAATATTGATCTGCTTTTGATAACAGATTAAAAGACTTCGTTACCTCTTAAATAATATTGTAACTTCCTGTATTTGTCTTTGAAATATTTTATTGTCACTTTAGTTGAGTGAACAAGTAATGTTTCACAGTGATGTATGATCCAAGTGTTTGAAAACCTTTTGATATCTTGACAACATTCCCCAAGTCAAATTCTAAATGAAGTTCTTTTGATCTCTAGCTAACGTTGGGATGCTTCAAAGGGCCCCTGAAACATTCCAAAGTGAGATATTGAAATACTTATATTTATTTGGTATCAAATTAAATATTGACTAATAAGCGGTGATAAAACTTCTTGGTTATATTGTATGGGTAAATGTCATTAATACAGATATTCCAAAAATTATATGGAATTTCTAAAAATCTGGTATGTTCTGGTATAATATCAGTCATAATTCTACTTATTATCTTAAAATGTTGTATATCACAGAAACAGCCAATTTTCTTTGTCAATAGCACTGTAATCAGATCTTTAATCATGCCATTTTAAGTCTTTTGTCATTTACAGACAGTCATTGTTTTATTCTGAACCCTTTACAAAATGATCTTCACGAAGATCCATAAAAAAAAAAAGTTTCTGACAAATATAAGCTTCTGGTGACTTTTAGATCATACTACTGAACTGGGTAAGAAATTACAAAACTCCAAAGGAAAACCTGATGGCTTCATCTAAATCAAGAGGATTAATTACATGACACTGAAAGAACTGATAAACATGATTTATAATTTTATGAGGTTTTGTCTAAAATATTACTGGTTTTTTTTTTTTAATTTTTTTTTTATTTATTATTTATTTTTGGCTGTGTTGGGTCTTCGTTTCTGTGTGAGGGCTTTCCCTAGTTGCGGCAAGCGGGGGCCACTCTTCATTGTGGTGCGCAGGCCTCTCACTATCGCGGCCTTTTTCTTGTTGCAGAGCACAGGCTCCAGACGCGCAGGCTCAGTAGTTGTGGCTCACGGGCCTAGTTGCTCCGCAGCATGTGGGATCTTCCCAGACCAGGGCTCGAACCCGTGTCCCCTGCATTGGCAGGCAGATTCTCAACCACTGCGCCACCAGGGAAGCCCAATATTACTGGTTTTTAATCTTTGTTTTCCAGAACACCTTTCCTCTTATGCTAACTATGACCCACATGAGAAATAAGATTTCTGCCTTAAGTGATCCACTTTCTAGTCTTTTAGGGAGTTGGTTTGATTCTGGAAACTCATGGCATAAATCCCTACGTATGATTTTATTAATGCTATTAGCTGTATTACTTATACTCTGTATATTTTTAAAAGATTGTTGTCTCCTGCATTACCCAATGTGTAACCAGGCCTCTGACAAAATTAATGATGGCTAAGCATCTTTTTTTTTTTTTTTTTTTTTTTTACGAATTGTCAAGGTTGTATTGTTTTTATTTTTTTTATTTTTTTTATTTTTTTATTTTTTTAAATTTTATAGCTACTTTATTTATTTATTTATTTATTTATTTTTGGCTGTGTTGGGTCTTCGGTTCGTGCGAGGGCTTTCTCTAGTTGCGGCAAGCGGGGGCCACTCTTCACCGCGGTGCGGGGACCGCTCTTCATCGCGGTGCGCGGGCCTTTCACTATCGCGGCCCCTCCCGTTGCGGGGCACAGGCTCCAGACGCGCAGGCTCAGTAGTTGTGGCTCACGGGCCCAGCTGCTCCGTGGCATGTGGGATCTTCCCAGACCAGGGCTCGAACCCGTGTCCCCTGCATTAGCAGGCAGATTCTCAACCACTGCGCCACCAGGGAAGCCCATGGCTAAGCATCTTGATACAATTGATCACATATATAGCTCTATATAAAATTAATTGTAATAGTGCAATTCTAGATATAGGGAGAAGTAACAAGGGAAAATCATTTCCTGAATTGTAATAGACTAGTAAGACAGATGATCCAGATATTTTGGTTATTAACAGGGACAAACTCAGATATAGCACATGAATGGCCTGTCAGTCACTGAGATCCTCATCTGACACAGGAATGAGACTTCCTAGCACTGTGAGACAAACTGGTCATGAAATGGCTCCCAAACCTTGGTTGGGAATTTATGACCAACAGGAAGCACTGTAAATAAAGAATGCTGCCTTCCATTCCAGTACTACAAGGATCAAGCCAGTAGCCACTGCAGTCTCTTACCAATGGTGTGCCCTGAGGGGAATTCAGGATGGGGAAAAACAGAAAGCATTCTGTGCTTTGGATACTGGCCCTAGATAATTAAGATGCATATCTAAGGAACAATTTCAATGAACCCAGGTTCTTGCATCTTCCTATACATAGGAAAGCATTAAACTCATTTACTTGAGATGTCTGTTCTTTATGATTATCAGTAACCTTTTGATGTTTGACTACATGTTTTTTCCAGCAAAAAAAACCCTCACACCCTTACCTCTTCAGAGCAGTTCCTCAGAGCTACCTTAGAGGCAGTCTCCTGGGCTATAGTCCTCAGTAAGATCCCCAAATAAAACATAACTTGCAACTTTTAGGTTGTGCATTTTTTCAGTTGACAGAAATAATAAAGATCAGAGTGAAAGTGAATGAAATAGGGGCTTAAAAGACAATAGAAAAGATCAGTGAAACTAAAAGATGGTTCATTGAAAAAATAAATAGAATGAATAATCTCACTAAGAAAAAAGAGAAAAGTCTGTGATAAAAACAATGAAAAAGAAAAGAGGAGAAATAACACTGGATACCACAAAATAAACTAATTAAAAGAGAATGTTATGAACAGCTATATGTCAACACATTGGACAACTTAGAAATGGACAAATTCTTGGAATTATACAACCTTCGAGTAATGAATCATAGATACAGAAACACTGAATAAACCAAATGCTAGTTAAGATATTGAAATAGTAATCAAAACCTCCCCCAAAACAAAAGCCCAGGACCAGACACCATCAGAGGTGAATTCTTCTAGACATTCAAAGAAGATTTAATACCTATCATCCTGAAACTTCCAAAAAATTGAAGAAGAGGGAATGCTTCCTAACTTATTTTATGAGGCTAACATTACATTGATAGCAAAATCAAAGACAACACACAAAGAAAGAGAATTACAAGCCAATATCCCTGATTAACATAGACATAAAATTCCTCAAAAATATATTATCAAACCAAATGCAGCAATATATCATAAGCATCATACACCATATCAAGTCGAATTTATTCCAGGGATGCAAGAATGGTTCAAGGGAGCAAATCAATCAACATAATGCACAATTTTCACAAAATGAAGGACAAAAAACATTTGATCATCTCTAGCAGAAAATGAAATAAACAATACCATTTAAAATTGCAACAAAAAGAATAAAATACCTAGGAGCAAATTTAACCAAGAGGTGAAAAACATACACTGAAAACTATAAGGCATTGTTGAATGAAACTAAAGAATACACAACAAAATGAAAAGATAATTCATGCTTATGGATTAGAAGAATTAACATTGTTAAAATGTTCATATTATGTAATGCAATCTACAGATTCAGGACATTTTTTCATAGAAAGAGAACTAAAAATTCTAAAACTTTTATGAACCCCAAAAGACCTCGAACAGCCAAAGCAATCTTGAGAAAAAAGAACACGTCTGGAGTTATCACCCTCCCTGATTTCAAACTATATTACAAAGCTATAGCAATCAAACCAGCATGTTACTGGTAGAAAAAAAGAAGCATAGATCAATGGAATAGAACAGAGAGCCCAGAAATAAACCCACTCCTAAATGGGCAATTAAATTATGACAAAGGAGCAAAGACCATACAGTGGAAAAAGCATAGTCTCTTCAATAAATAGTGTTAGGAAAAGTGGATGGTCACATGCAAAAAAATTAAATTAGACTACTATCTTACATCATACATAAAACTCAATTCAAATTAATTAGACTTAAAATAAGACCTGAAACCATAAAACTCCTAGAAGAAAACATATGCCATATAATCTTTGATATCAGTCTTAGCAATATCTTTCTGAATATGTCTCCTCAGACAAGGGAAACAAAAACACAAATAAACAAATGGCACTACATCAAACTAAGAAGCGTTTGCAAAGTGATGGAAACTGCCAACAAAACGAAAAGGCTGCCTACTGAATGGGAGAAAATATTTGCAAATCATATATCCCAAAAGGGGTAAGTATCTAAACATACAAAGCATTCATACAAGTCAACATCAAAAAAACAAAAACAAAAACCAGACAACCCAATTTAAAAATGGGCAGAGCACCTGAATAGACAGTTTTCCAAAGAAGACATAAAAGTGGCCAACAGGCACATGAAAAGATGCTCAACGTCAAATAATGCATATCAAAACCACAATGTGATATCACCTTACACCACTCAGAATGGCTATTACCAAAAAGTCAACAAATAACAAGTGATGGCAAGGCTGCAGGAAAAGGGAACTCTCGTGAACGATTGGTGGGAATGTAAATTGGTGCACCCATTATGGAAAACACTATGGAGATTCCTCAACAAACTAAGAATAGAACTACTATATTATCCAGCTATCCCACTTATCTGTTTTATCCAAAGAATATGAAAACACAATTTCTAAAAGATATATGCAACCTTATGTTCATTGCAGCATTATTTACAATAGCCAAGATATGGAAACAATCTAAGTGCCCATCAACAGATGAAGGGATTAAGAAAATATAAGACACACACACACACACAAAATGGAATACTACTCAACCATAAAAAGATGAAATCTTGCCAACTGCAACAATATGGATGTACCTTGAAGGTGTTATGCCAAGATAAATAAGTCAGCTAGAGAAAGACAAACACCATATGATTTTACACACACACTCATATGTGAAATATAAAAAGAAAATCAAAGAGCAAAATAAATGAACAAACAAAAACAAATATATAGATTCAGGGAAGAGAGTAGTGGTTACCAGTAGTGAAGGGGAAAGGGAATAGGGCAAAATTGGTGTGTGGTGATGAATTGAAACTAAATTATTGGTGGTGAGGAAGCTGTAGTGTACATAGAAGTAGAATATAATGTTGTATACCTGAAACTCATATAATGTTATAAACCAAAGTTACCTCAATAAAAAAAGAAATTCTAAAAATATGGCCCAACTATCTGGAGTCTACAAGAAAATCACTTCAAATATAGGCAAATTGAAAGTAAAAGGATGGAAAAAATGATATAACATGCAAACATTATTGAAGGGAAAGCAGGAGTGTCTGGATTTGTTTGATATCAGCTGAAGCAGATATCATAGCAAAGAAAATATCAGAGGCAAAAAGGAAAATGACGTAGTCATAACAGGGCCAATTTGTCAACAAGACACAGCAACACTAAATATCAATGCACCAAAAAAAAGTGTTTCAAATATGTGAAGGAAATACTAAGAGATCTGAAATGAGAAATAGACAAATCCACAATTATAATTCGAAAGTTTAACAATCTTCTCGCAACAAGTGAGATAGAAAACAAACCAGGATATACAAGAAAGCAAAAAAAAAAAATCTATCAACCAACAAGAATTAATTAACATGCATTCAGAACACTGCACTCAAAAACAGAAGACTGTACATTCTTTTGAGGTGCCAACAAAACATGCCAAGGTAGACCATACCTTAGTCCAAAGGCAAACTTCAAATTATTTAAAAGAACTGATTGCCAACAAACACATGAAAGGATGCTCAACATCACTAATCATTAGAGAAATGCAAATCAAAACTATAATGAGGTATCACCTCACACCAGTCAGAATGGCCATCATCAAAAAATCTACAAACAATAAATGCTGGAGAGGGTGTGCAGAAAAGGGAACCCTCTTGCACTGTTGGTGGGAATGTAAATCGATACAGCCACTATGGAGAACAGTATGGAGGTTCCTTAAAAAACTAAAAAGAGAACTACCATAAGACCCAGCAATCCCACTACTGGGCATATACCCTGAGAAAACCATAATTCAAAAAGAGTCAAGTACCATAATGTTCATTGCAGCACTATTTACAATAGCCTGGACATGGAAGCAATGTAAGTGTCCATCAATGGATGAATGGATAAAAAAGATGTGGTACATATATACAATGGAATATTACTCAGCCATAAAAAGAAACGAAATTGAGTTATCTGTAGTGAGGTGGATGGACCTAGAGTCTGTCATACAGAGTGAAGTAAGTCAGAAAGAGAAAAACAAATACCATATGCTAACACATATATATGGAATCTAAAAAAAAAAGGGTCTGAAGAACCTAGAGGCAGGATAGGAATAAAGACGCAGATGTAGAGAATTGACTTGAGGACACGGGGAGGGGGAAGGGTAAGCTGGGGCAAAGTGAGAGAGTGGCATTGACATATATACACTACCAAATGTAAAATAGATAGCTAGTGGGAGGGAAGCAGCTGCATAGCACAGGGAGATCAGCTCGGTGCTTTGTGACCACCTAGAGGCATGGGATAGGGAGGGTGGGAGGGAAACACAAGAGGGAGGAGATATGGGGATGTATGGATATGTATAGCTGATTCACTTTGTTATACAGCAGAAACTAACACAACAATGTAAAGCAATTATACTCCAACAAAGATGTTAAAAATTTTTTTTAAAAATTGTGAATCACTGTGCTGTACAGTGTAACATATAATATTGTACATCATTGTAAAATGAATGTACAATAAATATTGTACACTCAATAAAAAGTGAAAAAAATCCAATCCATAAAGAGAAGAAAATCTCAAGTCAATTACCTAATCTCCCACGTCTATAACCTAGAAAATAAATTTGAAGAAGGAAGCAGAAAAAAGAAAAGTGTAAACATAAGCACAGACATCAAGGTACTTAAAAAGATAAAATTATTAGAGAAAAATCAATGAAATAATATCTCATTCTCTGGAAACATCAGTAAAATTGGTAAACCTTAGCAAAATCTGAAGAGAGAAGTCCATAGCAATAAATGCATACACAAAAAAAGAAGAAAGATCCAGATAAACAACCAAACTTTACAATCAAGGAGCTCAAAAAGAAACTAAACCACACATTAGTAGAAGGAAGGAAATAAGAAGGATTAGAGCAGAAATAAAGTAAATAGAAATTAGAAAACAATAGAAAAATCAAAACTAAATTTGGGTTTTTGAAAAGAAAACAAACTTGACAAAACCTTACCTAGACTGACTATGAAGAAAAAGAGAAGACTAAAATAAATAAAATCAGAAAATAAAGAACAGACATTACAACTGATGCAACAGAAATAAAAAGAATTAGACTATTATGAAAATTTACACACCAACAAATTGGATAAACTGGAAGAAATGGATAAATTCCTAGACACATACTATCTATCATTACTAAATCATGAAGGAATAGAAAGCTTGAACATATTCATAACTAGTATGGAGATTGAATTAGTAATGAAATACTCCCAACAAAGAAAATCCCAGGACCAGATGGATTCACTCATGAATTCTGCCAAGTATTTAAGGAAGAATTAATGCAATCCTTCTTAAACTTTTGCAAAAATTAAAGAGCAGGGAACACTTACAAACTCATTTTATAAAGCCAGCATTATCCTGATATCAAAGACATCACAAGAAAACTACAGGCCAATATCTCTGATAAATATAGGTGCAAAAATCCTCAACAAAATAATAGCACACTGAATCCAACAGCATATTAAAAGGACCATACACCATGATAAATGAGATTTACCCATGGGATGCAAGGATCATTTGATATAGGAAAATCAATGAACGTGATAATCATATCAAAAGAATGAAGGATAAAGATCACATAATCTCAGTAGATGAAAAAACGTTTGATGATATTCAACACACTTCTATGAAACAAAAAAACTCTCAACAAACCAGAAGTAGAAGGAAAATAACTCAACATAATAAAAGCCATATAAGCCCACTGAGCATCATACTCAATGGTGAAAAACTATAAACGTTTCTTCTAAAATCAGGAACAAGGTAAGGATGCTCACTCTTGCCATCTCTAACATTGCACTGGAAGTGTTAGCAATTAGGAAAGAAAAAAGAAATGAAAGGTACTAAAATTGGAAAGAAAGAAGTAAAATTATCTTTGTCTGCATATGACAAGATCTTACATGTAAAAAACCCCAAAAGACTCCAATAAAAAAACTGTTAGAACTGATCAACTAATTCAGTAAATTTGCAGGATAAAAAAATCAGCATATAAAAGTCAGTTGTCTTTCTATACACTAACAACAAAGTTTCTGAAAAAGGAACTTAGGAAAACAATCCCATTTAAAACAGCACCAAAAAGTATGAATGCTTAGGAATAATCTTAACTAAGGAGGTGAAAGACGTCTATGCTGAAAATTATAAAACACTGATAAAAGAAAATAAAGACAAAAACAACTGGAATCACATCCCATATTCATGTGTGGGAGACTAAATATTGTTAAAATGTCCATACTACCCCAAATGAGCTACATATTCAATGAAATCCTATCAAATTTCCAGTGGCATTTTTTACAGAAACAGAAAAAACAATTCTGCAATTTATATGGAATCACAAAAGACCATGAATAGCTAAATCAGTCCTAAGAAAGAACAAAGCTGGAGGCATCACACTTCCTGATTTCAAAATATATTAGGATAATGACATCATTAAGATGGTGATATAATCATTCCCTATTTCACTCCCCTTCACAAGAAGATCAACCAGCAACTGTCTATAGAAAAGACACCATTGCAAAAAATCCCAGAACATGGAGGTGAGGTTGAAGCACACCTTTCAATTGCAGAGTCTGAAAAAGAACACGTTAGAAAGGTAAGAGGAATGGCTACATGCTGACCACACTGCCCCTCCTCGAGCTGAGAGGGCCCCCCAATCCTTCATTTTTCCAATGGGAACAAAAGAACCCAAGGTAAACATCCAGCTCCACCAATATTACAGAATGCTTTCCAGCAGGCCCACTTGGGTCTCACCTTACAGGGATCACAAGAGGATTCTCTAGGGCTTGACCACTGCAGATCAGATTGGAACAGATAAATCGTTTGCAGAAACAAGCACTGGGATCTTGGCAGACTGAGTTCCTCCTCACAGCAGCACTCAAGTAGAGATATTAACCAGCGGCTCTGCCCATCTGCAGAGTCAAGCTGGTGGCCCCATCTGGCAAGGAAGCTCAGTGCAGATTTCTGCCTGATGAGTCCATAGCCAATTAGCTGTACACACCTTGGAAACTGTTCTACTATCCAACACAGGCAGGGAAGGAAGTTTGAAGTACCACTTACTGCTGAATATAATCCCCAGCCCTGCCCATACAGTAAGCCTAACCAGAGCACCTGGGAAGCTGTGTGACCTACCCTACAGCCCTGCTCACAGCAGTACCTGAGCAGAGAGACCAGCCAGTAGCTCTCTCAATCTGCAAAGTCAAGCCAGTGGCCCTTTCTGGCCAGGAGGTTTCAGGGGCAATTCTACCTGATTTGGCTCCACAACCAACAAACCTTATCAGCCATGGATCATATGAGGCCTTGCTTTGGCAGGTAAGTGAATGTGAAGTGCTGCCTACTGCTGAATATAGCCCCTAGTCCAGCCTAGCATTGTGGCCTTGCCAGAGCACCTGGGAGGCTATGTGGCCTACCCAAAAGTCTTGATGATAGTAGCACCTGAGCAGAGAGCCCAGCCAGTGGCTCTATCCACCTGCTGAGCTGAGCCAGGAAATTTATCTGGACAGGGAACTCAGTAGACAGTTATGCCTGACTCAGTTCCCCAGTCAATGAGCTGTGTCAGCCTTGGAGCCTGTGTTGCCATCCTGCCTGGGCAGGGAAGAAGTATCACGCCCCCCCTACAATTAAGAATACCCTTAGTCCAATCCAAACAGGAAGCCTAACCACAACACCTGGGAGGCTGTGTAGCTCACCCTACAGCCCCACTTGCTGTGGTATCTGAGCAGACAGTTCAGCCAGAAGCTCTGCTTGTCTGCAGAGCTGAGCCAGGGGCCCTATCTATCAGAGAGCTAGCTGGATTTGAGTCCCCAGACAATAATCTGTACTGGCCATGGTGCATGTTATATAGCCATGCTTTGGCTGGGAAGGAAATCTGATGCACTACCTATGACTGAATATAGCACCCAGATATGCTCAATCAAGAAGCCTAACCAGAGCACCTGGAAAGCTGCAAAGCCTATCCCACAGTCCTGCTTACAACAACACAAGCAGACAGCCAAGCCAGTGGCTCTGTCAATGTGCAGAACTGAATTGGTGATGCCACCTGTCCAGGGAGCTTGGTGGCAGTTCTGCCTGATTTGGGTCACCACTCATTCAACCATAAATGGCAGTGGAGCCCTTCCAGGGCAAGGAAACAAGTGTGCAGCCCTGCCCAAGTGCTCAGTATAACATCCATTCTCACTCAACTAGGAATCCTGACCAAAAAGTCCAAGCAACTGTGGAGCCAATCCTACAGCCATGCTTGGGCAGTAAACTAAGCAGCAGACATATGTAAATGTTCCTAGCCATCAGCAAGCCCCTTAATGTCAGAACATAGGCAGTGGCCTCACCCAAATGGACCCTGGCAACAAGCCCCACTTGCCCAAGGATGCTACCATCTGGCCACCCAGAACCCCAAGCTGAGATGGCTGGTGAATCTGATGAAATGAAGTTATAAAGTCTAGAAAAGGAGATCACTTAAATGCACAGATACTAACTCAAGGAATCAGTATCACAGAGAATCAGGTAAAAATGACACCACCAAAACAAAAACAAAAACAAAAACAAATAAAGCTCCAATAACTGACACTAAATAAACGGAGATCTATAAACTGTGTGACCAAAAATCTAAAATGATCCTCCTAAGAAAGTTTAGTAAAACACACGAACACACAACTAAACAAAATCAGGGGGGAAATGTAAGAAAAGAAGCAGAAGTTCTAGAGAGTTAAGATGGCAGAGGAGTAGGAGGACGTGGGGTTCATCTCTCTCCACGGATGCATCAGGAATACATCTATAGATGCAACAATTCTCACAGAACACCAGCTGAACACTAGCAGAAGAACTTGGACACCAGAAAGGACTATAAAGATCCCTACATAACTGGGTAGGATGAAAAAAAGAAGGGAGAAGGAGGAGGACAGGAAGCAGGATGGGACCTGCACCCCAGGGTCGGGGAGCTGAAGCAGAGGAGAGATTCCCAAATCTCTGGAGAGGGGAAACCCTCTCTCCAACAGGGAAACCTCCTCTCTGAAGAGGAAATCGATTGGGACGGAAGGGAGGCATTAGAGGCTGTTGGAAGAGGGAGAAGCAGCAGATCTGTGGCAGATGGAACAAAGTGAGAATTACACACACGGTTCGTACTGAGGCCCTACGTGTCCCGGAATGGAACATTAGTTCACAGGTGTGTAAGGGGGCTGGGGGCTGAAGCATGGGGATTGGAGAACAGGCCTGGGGTGAGAACTGTTGTTGGCTGTGGGGAGATGGACTGAGGGGATGGTAGGGAGGAAATCTGCAGCAGGGAATGCCTATGGAGGAAGACCAGACTGCCATGGAAGCAGGGTGCTACTGCTGAGTCACACACAGGGGGAGGAGCCACTATTGTAGCCTCTCTCTCCCAACATACCGGTGCCTGCCAATGACAATAAAAGAAGTCTTCTCAGGGCTGGCCCTCAAGCATCTGCTACCGGGCACCAGAAAAAGCCCCACCAAGGCTGGCCCTTATGTGCCTTAGGCCAGGCACCAGAACAGGCCCTCACTAGGACCATATCACTTGTGCCATGTCTGCCAGCTTCCCTGCACATTTGGCGCCACTGGGGCTCCTGAGATCCAAGCAGTCATACCACCTCTGCACCCTGTCCTCACTGAGGCAGACCCAAGAGCTCCAAAGCAGCCTCAGGACCAGGCTCTTGTGGGTGGACCACATGCAGAGGTGGGGATAAAACCAAAGCTGAACCCCAGGGATGGGGCGACTAAGGAAGAGAATTGAATATCTTTCCATCACCTGTACAAGCTGCAAGTTAACCCCTGTGATCAGCTAGTTAGACCCTGCATCTATGGAATATCTGAGTGGACAGTGAGTGTTCCCAAATGAAAATGGTCTAGCTCTGGCATCTGTGGACTTTGGGGGTAAGCACATGCAGGAATTGGGCCATATCAGAGTCTGAGTGGTCCCCACAGGGCACATAGTAGGTCCAGAGACCAGCCCAAAGGCAGAGGAAGGCCTCTTGGGGAGGTGGAGGTGGGCTGCGGATCATGGCGTTTGCAAGGACACTTACAGCAGAGTCGCCAGGGAAAAATAAATATTACTAATATTTTTATTACGTTTTGATTCATTCTCTTGTTGGTTCTGGTTTTTTTTTTCCTTGTTTGTTTTAGTTTTTTTTCATTCTTTTGGGATATTTATGTTTTATAACATATTTTTATTTTTTACTTTTACTTTATATATATATATATATATATATATATATATATATATATATATATATATATATTTTGCTTTGCTTTTCTGTTCTTCTGTGTTCCTTTCCCTTATTTTGTTCTTTTTTTCTTTAATATATTTTTTACATTTTTTATATTTCCGTTTCTAATTTGCTATTCTGTTGTTCTGTTTTGTCCCTTTTTAAAAATCATTTCTATCAGTTTGTTCTCTTTTATTGATTTATTCTTCAGCTGGCAAACCACTGTGGTTTTGGTTTTAGGTTTTGTGTTTTTGTTAGCTTTGATTCTAATTGTTTGATTTTGTTTTTGGGTTCTTCTGTTTCTCTGGTTGTACTCTTGCTTTTTGTTTTATTTGGTTCTGTTTTTGTTTCTTTTGCATGTGTGTGTTTCTTTGTTTCTGTTTCTGTTTGCCTGATTTTTTTTCTACCATTTCTGTGGAGTTTTGTTTGTCTTTTTTTCTTTAATATATTTTATTTTTTATATTTCTTTTTCTAGGTTGCTTTTCAGTTGTTCTGTCTTTTTTCGCTTTGTCTTTTTTTTTAAATCATTTTTGTTGGTTTGTTTTGTTTCTTTGCTTCATTCTTCACTTGGCACTCTGCTTTGGTTTTCTTTTCTGGTTTTACATTTTTGTTAGTTTTCCTTTTAATTGTTTGATTTCGTTCTTGGGTTCTTTTCTTTCTCTGGTTGTTCTCTTGTTTTTTGTTTTATTTGATTCTGTTTTTGTTTCTTCTGTGTTTGTGCATGTTTCCTTGTTTCTGTTTTTGTTTTTTTGACTTTACTTTTTACCATTTGTCTGGAGCTTTGTTAGTCTTTTTTTTAAATTATTTTTTTAATCCCCATTATTGTCAGGATGAGTGACTTGTGGTGTCTTGGTTCCCTAACAAGAAGTCGGGCCTGAGGCTCTGGAGTGGGAGCACCAAGTCCAGGATATTGGACCACTAGAGAATTCCTGGCCCTGGGAAGATTAATCACTGAGAGCTCTCACGGAGGACTCTATCTGAATCCAAGACCAGGCTCCAGCCAACTGCCTGCAGCTCCCAGTGCTGGATGCCTCACATAACACAACAAACAAGACAGGAACACAAAACCACCCATCAGCACACAGACTACCTAAAGTCATTCTAAGCTCACAGACACTCCAAAACACACCACCTGAAACGGCTCTGCTCATCAGAGGGAAAAGACTCAGCTCCACACACCAGAATGCAGGCACCAGTCCCTCCCATCAAGAAGCCTACACAAGCCACTGGACCAACTTCACTGGGGGCAGAGAACAGAAGCGAAAGGAACTATGACCCTGCAGCCTAGGGAAATTACACGTCAAATACTATAAATTAGACAAAATGAGAAGACACAGAAATATCGTGCAGAAAAAGCAGCAAGATAAAAACCCATAAGACCAATAAAATGAAGAGGAAATAGACAAGCTATCTGAAAAAGAATTCAGAGTAATGATAGTAAAGATGATCCAAAATCTTGGAAAAAGAATGGAGAAAATACAAGAAACAATTAACAAGCACCTAGAGAATTAAAGAGAAAACAAACAGTAATGAAGAACACAAAAACTGAAATTAAAAATATTCTAAAAGGAAACAATAGCAGAATAACTGAGGCAGAAGAACAGATAAGTGAGCTGGAAGATAGAATGGTGGAAATAACGGCTGCAGAGCAGAATAAAGAAAAAAAGAATGGAAACAATTGAGAACAGTCTCAGGGACCTCTGGGATAACATTAAGCATACCAACATTCAAATTATAGGCTTCCCAGAAGAAGAAGAAAAAAAGAAAGGGTCTGAGAAAATGTCTGAAGAGATTAGAATCAAAACTACTCAATATGGGAAAGGAAAGAGTCAATCAATTCCATGAAGCGCAGAGAGACCCATACAGGATAAACCCTAGGAGAAACACGCCAAAACACAAATTAATCAAACTAACAAAAATTAAACACAAAGAAAAAATATTAAAAGCAGCAAGGGAAAAGAAACAAATAATATACAAGGAAATCTCCATAAGGTTAACAGCAGATTTTTCAGCAGCAACTCTGCAGGCCTGAAGGGAGTGGCAGGATATATTTAGAGTGAGGAAAGGGGAAAACTTACAACCAAGATTACTCTAACCAGCAAGGATCTCATTCAGATTAGATGGAGAAATCAAAAGTATTACAGACAAGCAAAAGTTAAGAGAATTTAGCGCCACCAAACCAGCTTTACAACAAATGCTAAAGGAACTTCTCTACACAGGAAACACAAAAGATGGAAACGACCTACAATAACAAACACAAAACAATTAAGAAAATGGTAATAAGAACATACATATCAATAATTACCTTAAATGTAAATGTATTAAATGCCCCGGCCATAAGAAATAGACCGGCAGAAAGGATACAAAAACAAGACACGTATATATGCTGTCTAGAAGACACCCACTTTAGAACTAGGGACACATACAAACTGAAAGTGAGGAGTTGGAAAAAGATATTCCATACAAATGGAAATAAAAAGAAAGCTGGAGTAGCAATTCTCATATCAGACAAAATAGACTTTAAAATAAACACTATTACAAGAGACAAAGAAGCACACTACATAATGATCAAGAGATAAATCCAAGAAGATATAACAATTGAAAATATTTATGCACCCTACATACGAGCACCACAATACATAAGGCAAATGCTAACAGCCATAAAAGGGGAAATTGACAATAACACAATAATAATAGGGGACTTTAACCCTCCACTTACACCAATGGACAGATCATCCAAACAAAATACATAAAGAAACACAAGCTTTAAATGGCACATGAGACTAGAATGACTTAACTGATATTTATAGGACTTTCCATCAGAAAACAACAGAATACACTTTGTTCTCAAACGTTGGGTCACATATCAAGCCTCGGTAAATTTAAGAAAATTGAAATCATATAAAGCATCTTTTCCAACCACAATGTTATGAGACTAGATATCAATTACACGGAAAAACCTGTAAAAAATACATACACATGGAGGCTAAACAATATACTACTAAATAACCAAGAGATCACTGAAGAAATCCAAGAGGAAATCAAAAATACTTAGAAACAAATGACAATGAGAACACGACAACCCAAAACGTATGAGATGCAGCAAAAGCAGTTCAAAGAGGGAAGTTTATAGCAATAAAATCCTACCTCATGAAACAAGAAAAATCTCAAAAAAACAACCTACCCTTACACCTAAAGTAATTAGAGAAAGAAGAAGAAGAACAACAAAAACTCCTAAAGATAGCAGAAGGACAGAAATCCTGAAGATCAGATCAGAAATAAGTGAAGAAGAAATGAAGGAAACAATAGCAAAGATCAATAAAACTAAAAGCAGGTTCTTTGAGATTATAAACAAAATTGATAAACCATTAGCCAGACTCATCAAGAAGAAAAGGGAGAAGACTCAAGTCAATAGAATTATAAAAGAAAAAGAAGTAACAACAGACACCACAGAAATACAAAGGATCATGAGAGACTACTACAAGCAACTCTATGCCAATAAAATGGGCAAACTGGAAGAAATGGGCAAATTCTTAGAAAAGTACAACCTTCCAAGACTGAACCAGGAAGAAATAGAAAATATGAACAGACCAATGACCAGCAATGAAATTGAAACTGTGATTAAAAATCTTCCAACAAACAAAAGCCCAGAGCCAGATGGCATCACAGGCGAATTGTATCAAACATTTACAGAAGAGGTAAGACCCATCATTTTCAAACTCTTCCAAAATACACAAAGAGAGGAACACTCTGAAACTCATTCAATAAGGCCAGAATCAGCCTAATGCCAAAACCAGACAAAGATGCCCCCAAAAAAGAAAATTATAGGACAGTATCACTGATGAACATAGATGCAAAAATCCTCAACAAAATACTAGCAAACAGAATCCAACAGCACATTAAAAGGATCATACACCAAGATCAAGTGGGATATATCCCAGGAATGCAAGGATTCTTTAATATATGCCAATAAATCAATGTGATACACCATATTAAACAACTGAAGGATTAAAAACCACATGATCATCAAAATAGATGCAGAAAAATCTTTTGACAAAATTCCACACCCATTTATGATAAAAACTCTCCAGAAAGTTGGCATAGAGAGAACCTACCTCAACATAATATTGGCCATATATGATGTACTTACAGCCAACATCATTCTCAATGGTGAAAAACTGAAAGCATTTCCTCTAAGATCAAGCACAAGACAAGGGTTCCCACTCTCACCATTATTATTCAACATAGTTTTGGAAGTTTTTGCCATGGCAATCAGAGAAGAAAAAGAAATAACTGGAATCCAAATTTGAAAAGAAGTAAAACTGTCACTGTTTGAAGATGACATGATACTATACATAGAAAATTCTAAAGATGCCACCAGAAAACTACTAGAGCTACTCAAAGAATTTGGTAAACTAGTAGGATACAAAATTAATGCACAGAAATCTCTAGCATTCCTATACACTAAGGATGAAAACTCTGAAAGAGAAATTAAGAAAACACTCCCATTTACAATTGCAACAAAAGGAATAAAATACCTAGGAATAAACCTACCTAAGGAGGCAAAAGGCCTGTATGCAGAAAACTATAACACACTGGTGAAAGAAATGAAAGACGATACAAACAGATGGAGAGATATACAGTGCTCTCGGATTGTAAGAATCAATATTGTGAGAATGACTATACTACCCAAAGCAATCTACAGATTCAGTGCAATCTCTATCAAATTACCAATGGTATTTTTCACAGAACTTGAAAAAAAATTTATAACTTTGTACAGAAATACAAAGGACCCCGAATAACCAAAGCAATCTTGAGAAAGAAAACAGAGCTGGAGGAATTAGGCTCTCTGACTACAGACTATACTACAAAGCTGGAGTAATTAAGACAGTATGGTACTGGCACAAAAACAGAAATATAGATCAATGGAACAGGATAGAAAGCCCAGAGAGAAACCCAAGCACATATGGCCACCTTATCTTTGACAAAGAGGCAAGAATATACAATGGAAAAAAGACAACCTCTTCAATAACTGGTGCTGGTAAAACTGGACAGCTACATGTAAAAGGATGAAATTATAACACTTCCTGTCACCATACACAAAAATAAACTCAAAATGGATTAAAGACCTAAAGATAAGGCGGGACACTATAAAACTCTTAGAGGAAAACATAGGCAGAACACTCTAGAACATAAATCACAGCAAGAACCTTTTTGACCCACCTCCTAGAGTAATGGAAATAAAAACAAAAATAAACAAATGGGACCTAATGAAACTTAAAAGCTTTTGGACAGCAAAAGAAACCATAAACAAGACAAAAAGACACTCTCAGAATGGAAGAAAATATTTACAAACGGAGCAACTGACAAAGGATTAATCTCCAAAATATTCAAGCAGCTCCTGCAGCTCAATATCAAAAAAACAAACAACCCAATCCAAAATTGGGTGGAAGACCTAAATAGACATTTCTCCAAAGAAGACACACAGATTGCCAACAAACAGATGAAAAGATGCTGAGCATCACTAATCTTTAGAGAAATGCAAATCAAGACCACAATGAGGTATCACCTCACACCAGTCAGAATGGCTGTCATCAAAAAATCTAGGAACAATAAATGCTGGAGAGGGTGTGGAGGAAAGAGGACCCTCCTGTACTGTTGGTGGGAATGTAAAATCATACAGCCACTATGGAGAAGAGTATGGAGGTTCTGTAAAAAACTAAAAATAGAACTACCATATGACCCAGCAATCCCACTACTGGGCATATACCCTGAGAATACCATAATTCAAAAAGATATATATACCCCAATGTTCACTGAAGCACTATTTACAATAGCCAGGATATGGAAGCAACATAAATATCCAATGACAGATGAATGGATAAAGAAGATGTGGCACATATACACAATGGAATATTACTGAGCCATAAAAAGGAACGAAATTCAGCTATTTGTACTGAGGTGAATGGACCTAGAGTCTGTCATAGAGTGAAGTAAGTCAGAAAGAGAAAAACAAATACCATATGCTAATGTGTATATATGGAATCTAAAAAAATGGTACTGATGAACCTGGTGGCAAGGAAAGAAAAAATATGCAGATGTAGATGACAGACTTGAGGACACAGTGGGGGACGGGGAAGCTGGGATGAATTGAGAGAGTAGTAATGACAAATATACACTACCAAATGTAAAATAGATAGCTAGTGAGAAGCTGCTGCATAGCAGAGGCAGATCAGCTCAATGTTTTGTGATGACCTAGAGGGGTGGGATAGGGAGTGTTGGAGGGAGACTCAAGAGGTAGGGGATATGGGGATATATGTATACATATAGCTGATTCACTTTGTTGTGGAGCAGAAACTAACACAACCTTGTAAAACGATTATACTCCAATAAAGATATTTTTAAAAAAAGAAGTAGAAGTTCCACAAAGAAATAGAAACAATAAAAATCTCAAAAAAAAAGATCCTAGAGCTAAAGAATACAATGACCGAAATGAAGAATTCAATAGAAAGCTTCAGTAACAGCTTCAGCCAATCTGAAAAAGGAACCAGGAAATTAGAAGATAGGTATTTGAAACTATTTGGTTAGAGAAGCCAAAAAGAAAAGGAAAAGGAAGGAAGGAAGAAAAAAAGAAAGAAAGAAAGAAAGAAAGAAAAAGAAAGAAGGAAAGAAAGTGTGAAGAAAGACTATAAGACTTATAGGACATCAGCAGAAACAATATATGAATTATGGGAATGCCAGTAACAAAAGAGAAGAAAAAAGGACAAAAAGTATATTTAAAGCAATAATGGCTGAAAACTTCACAAACATGAGAATAGAGATGGACATCCTGATTCATGAGCACAGAATGCCCCAAATAAGTTGAACTGAAAAAAGGCTACACTGAGACACATTATAATTAAATTGTTAAAAGTTTAAAAAAAAAGGTATAATTTTGAAAGCAAGACAAAAGCAACTCATCACATACAAGGGAATCCCTATAACACTATTGGCAGATTCCTCAAAAGAAATCTTGTGGGGCAGTAGAGAGTGAAATGATATATTTAAAATATTGGAAAAACCCTGTCAACCAAGAATATTACACCCAGCAAAGCTCTCCTTCATAAATGAAGGAGAGATAAAGACATTTGCAAGCAATTAAAACTGAGGGAGTTTATCGCTGCTAGATCTGCATTACGAAAAATGCTAAATGGCATTTTTCAAGCAGAAATAAATTTATGCTAATTAACATCATAAAATCATATGTGTAAAATTCAATGGTAATGTTAAACATATAGACAGATTCTCCTACGTTGTAATGGTGGTGTGTAATTCACTTACAATTCTAGCTGAAAGTTAAAAAAAATCATTGAAAATAACCATATGTATAATAATTTGTTATTGGACACACAACATAAATATATGTAAATTGCAACATCAATAACATAAAATGTGAGAGGTTAATAGATTTATGTATGCTATTAAAGTTAAGTTGTAATTGAGATTAAGATAGGCTGTCATAAATATAAGATACCTTATGTAATCTTCATGGTAATCACAAAGGAAAAACCTGTAGCAGATAACACAAAAGATCATGACAAAGGAATGAAACCATACCATGACAAGAATTCATCAAATCAGAGTAGAAGACAGCAAGATAAGAAGCAAGAAACAAATGATCTACAAGACAGAAAGCAACTGACAAAAAGATAATATTAAGTTCTTACCTATCAATATTTACTTTAAATGTGAATGGATTAAATTCTCCAATCAAAAGACAAAGAATGGCTTACAAAACAAGATCCAAGATTGCTTTGGCTATTCGGGGTCTTTTGTGTTTCCACACAAATTGTGAAATTTTTTGTTCTAGTTCTGTGAAAAATGCCAATGGTAGTTTGATAGGGATTGCATTGAAGATGTAGATTGCTTTAAGTAGTAGAGTCATTTTCACAATGTTGAATCTTCCAATCCAAGAACATGGTATATCTTTCCATCTATTTGTATCCTCTTTAATTTCTTTCAACAGTGTCTTATAATTTTCAGCATACAGGTCTTTTGTCTCCTTAGGTAGGTTTATTCCTAGATATTTTATACTTTTTCTTGCAATGGTAAATGGGAGTGTTTTCTTAATTTCACTTTCAGATTTTTCATCATTAGTGTATAGGAATGCCAGAGATTTCTGTGCATAAATTTTGTACCCTGCTACTTTACCAAATTCATTGATTAGCTCTAGGAGTTTTCTGGTAGCATCTTTAGGATTCTCTATGTAGAGTATCATGTCATCTGCAAACACTGACAGCTTTACTTCTTCTTTTCCGATTTGGATTCCTTTTATTTCTTTTTCTTTGATTGCTGTGGCTAAAACGTCCAAAACTATGCTGAATAATAGTGGTGAGAGTGGGCAACCTTGTCTTGTTCCTGATCTTAATGGAAATGGTTTCAGTTTTTCACCATTGAGGACGATGTTGGCTGTGTGTTTGTCATATAGGGCCTTTATTATGTTGAGGAAAATTCCCTCTATGCCTACTGTCTGCAGGGTTTTTATCATAAATGGGTGTTGAATTTTGTCAAAAGCTTTCTCTGCATCGATTGAGATGATCATATGGTTTTTCTCCTTCAATGTGTTAATATGGTGTATCACGTTGATTGATTTGCATATATTGAAGAATCCTTGCATTCCTGGAATAAACCCCACTTGATCATGGTGTATGATCCTTTTAATGTGCTGTTGGATTCTATTTGCTAGTATTTTGTTGAGGATTTTTGCATCGATGTTCATCAGTGATATTGGCCTCTAGTTCTCTTTTTTTGTGACATCTTTGTCTGGTTTTGGTATCAGGGTGATGGTGGCCTCGTAGAATGAGTTTGGGAGTGTTCCTCCCTCTGCTATATTTTGGAGGAGTTTGAGAAGGATAGGTATTAGCTCTTCTCTAAATGTTTGATAGATTTCGCCTGTGAAGCCATCTGGTCCTTCGCTTTTGTTTGTTGGAAGATTTTTAATCACAGTTTCAATTTCAGTTCTTGTGATTGGTCTGTTCATATTTTCTATTTCTTCCTGGTTCAGTCTCGGAAGGTTGTCCATTTCTAATAATTTGTCTATTTCTTCCAGGTTGTCCATTTTGTTGGCATAGTGTTGCTTGTAGTAATCTCTCATGATCCTTTTTATTTCTGCAGTGTCAGTAGTTACTTCTCCTTTTTCATTTCTAATTCTATGTATTTGGGTCTTCTCTCTTTTTTTCTTCATAAGTCTGGCTAATGGTTTATCAATTTTTTTTTATCTTCTCAAAGAACCACGTTTTAGTTTTATTGATCTTGGTATCATTTCCTTCATTTCTTTTTCATTTATTTCTGATCTGATATTTATGATTTCTTTGCTTCTGCTAACTTTGGGGGTTTTTGTTCTTCTGTCTCTAATTGCTTTAGGTGTAAGGTTAGGTTGTTTATTTGAGATGATTCTTGTTTCTTAAGGCAGGATTGTATTGCTATCAACTTCCCTCTTAGAACTGCTTTTGCTGCATCCCATAGGTTTTTGGTCTTCGTGTTTTCATTGTCATTTGTTTCGAGGTATTTTTTGACTTCCTCTTTGATTTCTTAAGAGATCTCTTGGTTATTAAGTAGTGTGTTGTTTAGCCTCCATGTGTTTGTATTTCTTATAGATTTTTTTTCCTGTAATTGATATCTAGTCTCATAGCTTTGTGGACAGAAAACATACTTGATATGATTTCAATTTTCTTAAACTTACCAAGGCTTGATTTGTTACCCAAGATATGATCTATCTTGGAGAATATTCCATGAGCACTTGAGAAGAATGTGTATTCTGTTGTTTTTGGATGGAATGTCCTATAAATATCAATTAAGTCCACCTTGTTTAATGTATCATTTAAAGCTTGTGTTGCCTTATTTATTTTCATTTTGGATGATCTGTCCAATGGTGAAAGTGGGGTGTTAAAATTCCCTCCTATGATTGTGTTACTGTTGATTTCCCCTTTTATGGCTGTTAGTATTTGCCTTATGTATTGAGGTGCTCCTATGTTGGGTGCATAAATATTTACAATTGTTATATCTTCCTGGATTGATCCCTTGATCATTACATAGTGTCCTTCTTTGTCTCTTGTAATAGTCTTTGTTTTAAAGTCTATTTTGCCTGATATGAGAACTGCTACTCCAGCTTTCTTTCGATTTCTATTTGCATGAAATATCTTTTTCCATCCCCTCACTTTCAGTCTGTATGTGTCCCTAGGTCTCAAGTGGGTCTCTTGTAGATAGCATATATATGGGTATTTTTTATGTATCGATTCAGCCAATCTGTGTCTCTCAGTTGGAGCATTTAATCCATTTACATTTAAGGTAATTATCGATATGTATGTTCCTATTACGATTTTCTTAATTGTTTTGGGTTTATTATTGTAGGTCTTTTCCTTCTCTTGTGTTTCCTGACTAGAGAAATTCCTTTAGCATTTGTTGTAAAGCTGGTATGGTGGTGCTTAATTCTCTTCGCTTTTGCTTGTCTGTAAGGTTTTTAATTTCTCCGTCAAATCTGAATTAGATCCTTGCTGGGTAGAATAATCTTTGTTGTAGGTTTTTCTCCTTCATCACTTTAAATATTCTCGCTTGTAGAGTTTCTGCTGAAAGATCAGCTGTTAACCTTATGGGGATTCCTTATGTGTTATTTGTTGTTTTTCCCTTGGTGCTTTTAATATTTGTTTTTTGTATTTAATTTTTGATAGTTTGATTAATATGTGTCTTGGCATGTTTCTCCTTGGATTTGTCCTGTATGGGACTCTCTGTGCTTCGCAGACTTGATTAACTATTTCCTTTCCCATATTAGGGAAGTTTTCAACTATAATCTCTTCAAATATTCTCTCATCCCCTTTCTTTTTCTCTTCTTCTTCTGGGACCCCTATAATTCGAATGTTGGTGCATTTAATGTTGTCCCAGAGGTCCGTGAGACTGTCCTCAAGTTCTTTTCATTCTTTTTTCTTTATTCTGCTCTGCAGTAGTTATTTCCACTATTTTATCTTCCAAGTCACTTATCCATTCTTTTGCCTCAGTTATTCTGCTATTGATCACTTCTAGAGAATTTTTAATTTCGTTTATTGTGTTGTTCATCTCTGTATGTTTGCTCTTTAGTTCTTCTAGGTCCTTGTTGAACGTTTCTTGTATTTTCTCAATTCTATTTCCAAGATTTGGGATCATCATTACTATCATTATTCTGAACTCTTTTTCAGGTAGACTGCCTATTTCCTCTTCATTTGTTAGGTCTGGTGGGTTTTTGCCTTGCTGCTTCATCTGCTGTGTGTTTCTCTATCTTCTCATTTTGCTTAACATACTGTGTTTGGGTTCTCCTTTTCGCAGGCTGCAGGTTTGTAGTTTCCATTGTTTTTGCTGTCTGTCCCCAGTGGCTAAGTTTCGTTCAGTGGGTTGTGTAGGCTTCCTGGTGGAGGGGACTAGTGCCTGTGTTCTGGTGGAGGAGGCTGGATCTTGTTTTTCTGGTGGGTAGGTACACCTCTGGTGGCATGTTTTGGGGTGTCTGGGGCCTTATTATGATTTTAGGCAGCCTCTGTGTTAATGGATGGCATTGTGTTCCACTCTTCTTGGTTGTTTGGAATACGGTGTCCAGCACTGTAGCCTGCTTGTCATTGAGTGGAGCTGGGTCTTGCTGTTGAGATGGAGATCTCTGGGAGATTTTCACCATTTGATATTACGTGGAGCTGGGTGGTCTCTTGTGGACCAGTGTCCTGAACTTGGCTCTCCCACCTCAGTGGTACAGCCCTGACACCTGGTTGGAGAACCAAGAGCCTGTCCTCCACATGGCTCAGAATAAAAGGACAAAAAAGAAAAATAAAGAAAGAAGATAAAATAAAGTAAAATAAAATAAAATAAATTTATTAAAATTAAAAAAATAATTATTAAGAAAAAACAATTTTTATTTTTTTTTATTTTATTTTTTTTTAATTTATTTATTTATTTATTTATTTATTTATATTTATTTTTGGCTGTGTTGGGTCTTCGTCTCTGTGCGAGGGCTTTCTCCAGTCACGGCAAGCAGGAGCCACTCTTCATCGCGGTGCGCGGGCCTCTCACCGTCGCAGCCTCTCCTGTTGCGGAGCACAAGCTCCAGACGCGCAGGCTCAGTAGTTGTGGCCCACGGGCCCAGCCGCTCCGCGGCATGTGGGATCCTCCCCGACCAGGGCTCGAACCCGTGTGCCCTGCACTGGCAGGCAGATTCACAACCACTGCGCCACCAGGGAAGCCCCAAAACAATTTTTAAGTAATAAAAAAAATAAATGGACAGACAGAACCCTAGGACAAATGGTAAAAGCAAAGCTATACCGACAAAATGACACACAGAAGCATACACATACACACTCACAAAAAGAGAAAAAGGTAAAAAAATACATATATCGTTGCTCCCAAAGTCCACCTCTTCAATTTGGGATGATTCGTTGCCTATTCAGGTATTCCACAGATGCAGGGTACATCAAGTTGATTGTGGAGGTTTAATCCGCTGCTCCTGAGGCTGCTGGGAGAACTTTCCCCTTTCTCTTATTTGTTCACACAGCTCCTGGGGTTCAGCTTTGGATTTGGCCCCACCTCTGCGTGTCGGTCACCTGAGGGCATCTGTTCTTCGCTCAGACAGGATGGGCTTAAAGGAGCAGCTGATTCGGGGGCTCTGGCTCACTCAGGCCAGGGTGAGGGAGGGGTACGGAGTCCGGGGTGAGCCTGCAGTGGCAGAGGCAGGCATGATGTTGCACCAGCCTGAGGCGCGCAATGCGTTCTCCCAGGGAAGTTGTCCCTGGATCATGGTACCATGGCAGTGGCGGGCTGCACAGGGTCCTGGGCGGAATAGTGTGGATAGTGACCTGTGCTTGCACACAGGCTTCTTGGTGGATGCAGCAGCACCCTTAGCATCTCATACCTGTCTCTGTGGTCCGCGCTGATGGCCGCGGCTCGCGCCCATTTCTGGATCTCCTTTAAGCAGCTCTCTTAATCTCTCCTCGTGCACCAGGAAACAAAGAGGCAAGAAAAAGTCTCTTGTCTCTTCAGCAGCTCCAGACTTTTTCCTGGACTCCCTCCCAGCTAGCTGTGGTGCACTAGCCCCCTTCAGGCTGTGTTCACACAGCCAACCACAGTCCTCTTCCTGGGATCCGACCGAAGCCTGAGCCTCAGCTCCTAGCCCCCACCTGCCCCGGTGGGTGAGCAGACAAGCCTCTCAGGCTGGTGAGTTCTGGTCAGCACCAATCCTCTGTGCGGGAATCTCTCCAGTTTGCCCTCTGCACCCCTGTTGCTGTGCTCTCCTCTGTGGCTCTGAAGCTTCCCCCCTCTGCCACCTGCAGTTTCCACCCACGAAGGGCCTTCCTAGTGTGTGGAAACATTTCCTCCTTCACAGCTCCCTCCCACTGGTGCAGGTCCCATCCCTATTCTTTTGTCTCTGTTTTTCCTTTTTTCTTTTGCCCTACCCAGGTACGTGGGGAGTTTCTTGACTTTTGGGAGGTCTGAGTTCTTATGCCAGCGTTCAGTAGGTGTTCTGTAGGAGTTGTTCCACATGTAGATGTATTTCTGATGTATTTGTGGGGAGGAAGGTGATCTCCGAGTCTTACTTTTCCACCATCTTGAAGCTCCTCCTGGGGATTTTTAATACACTTCTCTCAACTTGTATAGATCATCAAGATACAAAATCAATAAGGAATGGATTTGAACAACACTTATAGACTAAAATGGTCCTTAAAGACATATACAGAACATTCTGTCCACTACCAAAAGAATACACATTCTTTTCAAGTACACATGGAAAATTTTGTAGAATCATAGGTTAGGTCAAAAAACAGATGCTAGCAGATTTAAGAAGACTGAAATCATACCAAGTGTTTTTTTCTGACCACAATGGTATAAAACAAGAAAGTAATAACAGTAGGAAAGCTGGAAAATTCACAAACACATGGAAATTAACACACTGCTGAACAACCAATGGATCAAAGAAAAAATCAAGAGTGAAATTTAAAAAATATTGAGACAAACAAAAATGTAAACACTAAATAAATATCAAAATGTATGGGATGCAGCTAGAGCCATTCTATAAGGAAAGGTTGTAGTTATAAACACATACATCAATGAAAAAAATCTCAAATAACCTGACTTTACAATTCAAGAAAATAGAAAAGTAAGAACAAACTAAGCCCAAAATTAGAAGAGACAAAGAAATAAAAATTAGAGCAGAAATAAATGAAATAGGAAACCAATAGGAAAAACTAACAAAAGTAAGACTCAGTTCTTTTAATAGATAAACAAAATTGTCAAGCCCTTCACCAAACTAACCAAGAGATAATCCAAATAAATAAAATTATAAATGAAAGAAGAGACATTACAACTTATACCTCAGAAATACAAATGATCATGAGCAACTATTATGAACAATTTTATGTCAGCATAACTGGATAATGTAGAAAATGGATAAATTCCTAGAACTCATACAATTTACCAAGACGGAATGATGAAAAAATAGAGAATATAAATAGACCATTAACAAGTAAGGAGACTGAATTAGTAATCAAATCCTTCCAACAAAGAAAAGCACAGGAGCAGATAGTTTCACTGGTGAATTCCAACAAACGTTTAAAGAAGCATTAATCTATTAAGGACCTACTGTATTGCACAGGGAACTCTTACTCAATACTCTGTAATGGCCTAGATGGGAAAGGAATCTAAAAAATAGTGGATATATGTGTATGTATAACTGATTCACTTTGCTGTACACTTGAAACAAACACAACATTGTAAATCAACTACACTCCAATAAAAATTTTAAAAAATAACAAAAGCATTAATGCCAAATCTTCTCAAACTCTTCCCAAAAAATTGAAGAGAAGGGAACACTTCCAATCTCAATTTACAAGGCCAGTATTATCCTGATACAAAAGCCAGAGAAGAACACTACAGGCCAATATCCCTGATGAATATAGATGTAAAAAATCTCAGAAAATACTCACAAACTGAATTCACCAGCACACTGAAAGAATAATACACCATGATCAAGTGGGTTCATCCCTAGGATGCAAAGATGGCTCAACATATGCAAAATCAATAAATGTGGTACATCACATTGCCACAATGAAAGACAAATACAATATAATCATCTTAATAGATGCAAGGATATATAAACACAAAGGATGCCTAGCACCAAGCAATGTGATAGACCCAGGGCAGGTAACAACCACCCTGGCATCTAGGAACAAATATTTTGTTCAACATCCATTCATGATAAAAACTCTCAACAAATTGGCTGTAGAAAGAATGAACCTCAATATAATAAAGGCCATATAAAACAAACCTACAATTAACATCATACTCAATGTTAAAAGCTTGAAAGCTTTTCCTCTATGATCAGAAACAAGACAATGGTGCCTAATCTCACCACTCCTATTTAACATTTTACTAGAAGTCCTAGCCAGAGAAATCAGGCAAGAAAAAGAAATAAACTGAATGTGAAAGAAAAAACTAAAATCAGTAGTATTTCAATACATTAAAAACAAATTATCTGAAAATGAAATAAATAAGTCTCAAATGTAGAATTAAAAAGAAGGAAATACTTAGAAATAAATCTAACCACGTGAAAGAGCTATACACTGAAAACAGTAAGACACTGATGAAAGAAATGGAGACACAAACAGTGAAAAGATATTCTGTATTCATGGACTGGGAGAAATAATATTGTTAAAATGTCCATACTACCTAAAGCCATTTACAGATTAAATGCAAACCCTATCAAAATTCCAATGGCAATTTTTACATAAATAGAAAAAAAATCCTAAAATCCATTGTCAAGCACAAAAGATTTTGATAGACACAGAATTCCTGAGAAAGAAGAACCAAGCTGGAGGCATCACACCTCTTAATTTCAAACTATATTATAAAGCTATAGTAATCACGACAGCATAGTACAAGCATAAAAACAGACACATACACCAGCGGAACAAAATTGAGAGCTGATAAATAACCCAATCATATATGACCATCTAATATTTGACAAGGAGCCAAGAATGCTCACTGGAGAAAAATAATCTCTTCAATAATTGGTGCTGAGAAAATTAGATATTCACATGCAAGTGAAAGAAATTAGACCCCTATCTTACACCACTCAAAAAATTAACTCCAAATGGATTAAAGACCTAAATTTAAGACCTGAAACCATAAAACTTTTAGAAGACAACATAGAGGAAAAAGTTTCTGGACATTGGTCTTGGCAGTGATAATTTGGATATGACACATAAAAGCAAAAGCAACAAAATCAAAATCAAAGGTAAACAATGGGAACTACATCAAACTAAAAACCTTCTGCAAGAGTAACAATCAAAAACATAAAAGAAAAAAGTAATAATCACAAACATAAAAAGGCAGACAACTGAATGGGAGAAAATATTTGCAAAATACATGTATAAGTGGTTAATATTCAAAATATATATGGAACCCATACAACTCAATAGCAAAAATAATAATCCAATTAAAATGGGCAAAGGAACTGAATAAACATTTTTCCAAAGAATATATTTAAACAGACAACTTTAAATATATATGAAAAGGTGCTCAACATCAGTAATTATCAGAGAAATGCAAACAAAACCACAGTGATGACTTGGGGCATGTTCAGGGTGACATTTATACAATGGAATATTATTCAGCCATAAAAAAGAATGAAATAATGCCATTTGAGGCAACATTGATGGACCCAGAGATTATCATGCTAAGTGAAGTGAGCAAGACAAAGACAAATATCATGTGATATCGCTTAGATATGGAATCAAGAAAAGTGATACAAATGAACTTATTTACAAAACAGAAACAGACCCACAGACATAGAAAACAAACTTGTGGTTACCAAAGGGGAAGCGGGGGGAGGGATAAATTTGGAGTTTGGGATTAACATATACACACTACTATATATAAAATAGATAACCAACAAGGACCAACTGTATAGCACAGGAAATTATACTCAATATTTTGTAATAACCTACAAGTGAAAAGAATCTGAAAAAAATAGATACACACCTATGCTTAACTGGATCACTTTGCTGTACACCTGAAACTAACACAACATTGTATATTAACTATAGTTCAATAAAAATTAAGTAATTTTTTAAAAAACACAGTGAGATATCACCTTAAACCTGTTACAATGGCTACTATAAAAAAGACAATAGACAACAAGTGCTAGTGAGGATGTGGAAAAAAGGGAACCTTAGTACACTGTTGGTGGGAATGTAAATTTGTATAGCCACTATGGAAAACAGCATTCCTCAAAAATAAAAAAAAAAGGTTCTTCAAAAAATTAAAAGTACAAATACCATCTGATCCAGAAATTCCACTCCTGTGTATATATGCAAAGAAATCAAAAACACTAACTCAAAAAGAAATATGCACCCCAAAGTTCACAGTGGCATTATTTACAACAGCCAAGATATGGAAGCAACCTAAGTGCCCATCAACTGATGAATGGATAAAGAAGCTGTGATATATACTCAATGGTATTATGCTTCATAAAGTAAATCAGACAGAGAAAGATAAGTACTGTATGTTTTCATTTATATGTTGAACCTAAATATTAAAATGGACCAGGCACTAGTGGGGGCCCACAGACACCTAAGGGGACGGGAGGACCAACCAGGTAGGATGTGGGAGGAGGGAGGTGGGAGGAGAAGTGGAGGTGAGATGGGACCAGTGTCCCTGAGGGGGGGCTGGGGGAGGGGAGGGGTTACCATGTTCAAGATGGGCCCACCCAAAGTGAGGGGACTAGCTGGGAGAGGAAGAGACCCTCAGGGTATGGGGGATTAGAAGAGAACATGGCCAGAGTTTCCCCCACCCACTTGGGCCCCCAAGAGCCTGCTGAGGTCCCAGGACTGATCTTCCACACTCTGAGAACCACTCTGGCTGCACTGACCTTAATCCTGCCCCCAACCCCCACCCACGGCCTTATCACTGCACCCCACACTCTGAGGCCCCCTCTGGCCCTGGAGCCATTTCTGGACTGAGGGTCTTCAGCCTAGGCCCAGCCCCTGCCTAAACCCCACACTTGCCTAAGCACCATCCCGCCTAAGCTCCACCCCAAAAGCCAAGGCCTTTTCTGGCCCTGTTTAAAAAAAAACTTTTAGGCTATGGTTCTGTGTTCCTTGTTGTTTCATTTATATTTTTCCAATAAATTTTTTATTTTTCTTATTTTATTTTATTTTTTATTCTTTGTTACTGTTGTGCTCCTTCTGGTTTGTTTCTCCCTCCCTTTTTTTTTGTTTGTGGTTCTGTTTTACCTTGTTGTTGTTTCACTTATATTTTTATTTTTTCTAATATATATTTTTTATTTTTCTAACTTTATTTTTTATTCTTTGTTATTGCATTGCTCCTTTTTATTTTTTTGCCACTTTACATGGCTTACAGGACCTTGGTCCCAGGCTGGGGGTCAGGCCTGAGCTCCTGTGGTGGGAGCGCTGAGTTCAAACCACTGGACTAAGAGAGAACCTCAGACCACAGGAAATATTGAGTGAGGTCTCCTGGAGGTCCTCATCTCAGCACCAAGACCCAGATCTACCCAACTGCCCACAAACTACAGTGCTGCACACCTCAAGGCAAACAACCAGTAAGACAGGAACACAGTCCCACCCATTAAAAAAATGAGATGACAAAAAATATGTTACAGGCAAAGGAGCAAGGTAAATACCTACAAGATCAAATAAATGAAAAGGAAATAGGCAACCTACCTGAAAAAGAATTCAGAGTAATGATAGCAAAGATGACCCAAAATCCCGGAAATAGAATGGAGGCACAGATAAAGAAAATACAACAAAAGTTTAACAAAGAACTAGAAGAACTAAAGAACAAACAGAAAGTGATGAATAACACAATAACTGAAATGAGAAATACACTAGAAGGAATCAACAGCTGAATAACTGAGGCAGAAGAACGAATAAGTGAGCTGGAAGATAGAATGGTGGAAATAACTGCCATGGAGCAGAATAAAGAAAAGAGAATGAAAAGAATTGAGGACAGCTTCAGAGACTTCTGGAACAACATTAAAAGCACCAATATTCGAATTATAGGGGTCCCAGAAGAAGAAGAGAAAGAGAAAGTGTCTGAGAAAATATTCAAAGAAATTATAGTCAAAAATTCCCTAACATGGGAAAGAAAACACTTAACCAACTCCAAGAAGTGCAAAGAGTCCCAGGCAGGATAAACCCAAGGAGAAAAATGCTGAGACACATAATAATCAAACTAACAAAAATTAAATACAAATAAAAAATATTAAAAGCAGCAAGGGAAAAATCAATAAATAACATACAAGGGAATCCCATAAGGTTATCAGATGCTTTTCCAGCAGAAACTCTGCAGGCCAGAAGGGAGTGGCAGGATATATTTAAAGTGATGAAAGGGAAAAACCTACAACCAAGATTACTCTACCCAGAAAGGATCACATTCAGATTCGAAGTAGAAAACAAAAGCTTTAGAGACAAGCAAAAGATAAGAAAATTCAGCACCACCAAACCAGCTTTACAACAAATGCTAAAGGAACTTCTCTAGCTGGGAAACACAAGAGAAGGAAAAGACCCACAAAAACAAACCTGAAACACTTAAGAAAATGGTAATAGGAATATACATATTGATAATTACCTCAAATGAAAATGGAATAAATGCTCCAACCAAAAGACATAGACTGGCTGAATTAATATAAAAACATGACCTGTATATATGCTGTCTATGAGAGACCCGCTTCAGACCTACGGACACATACAGACTGAAAGTGAGGAAATGGAAAAAGATATTTCATGCAAATGGAAAATACAAGAAAGCTGGAGTAGCAATACTATTATGAGATAAAATAGACTTTAAAATAAATACTGTTACAAGAGATAAGGAAGGAAACTAAAACATGATGTAGGGATCAATCCAAGAAAAAAATATAACAATTATAAATATTTAAGCACCTAGCAGAGGAGCACCTCAATACATAAGGCAAATGCTAACAGCCATAAAAGGGAAAATTGACAGTAACACAATAATAGTGTGGAACTTTAACATCCCACTTACACCAATCGACAGATCACCCAGAAAAAAAAAAATAATGAGGAAACACAATCATTAAATAACACAATAGACCAAATAGATTTAATTGGTACTTATAGGACATTCCTCCCAAAAGCAAGAGAATACACTTTCTTCTCAAGCACACATGGAACATTCTCTAGGACAGACCACATCTTAAGTCACAAATCAATCATCAGAAAATTTAAGAAAACTTAAAGTGTATCAAGAATCATTTCCGACCGAAACACCATGAGATTAGAAATCAATTACAGGAAAAAAAACTATAAAAAACCCACAAACACAAGGAGGCTAAACAGTGTGATGCTAAATAACCAAGAGATCACTGAAGAAATCAAAGAAGAAATAAAAAATACCTAGAAACAAATGACAATGAAAACATGATGACCTAAAACCTATGGAACAAAGCAAAAGCAGTTCTAAGAGGTAAGTTTACAGCAATAAAATCTCACCTCAAGAAACAAGAAAAATCTCAAATAAACAATCTAACCTTACAACTAAAGCAACTAGAGAAAGAACTAAGAAAACCTAAAGTTAGAAGAAAAGAAATCATAAAGATCACAACAGACATAAATGAAATAGAAATGAAGAAAAAATAGCAAAGATCAGTAAAACTAAAAGCTGGTTCTTGGAAAAGATAAACAAAATTGATAAACCTTTAGCCAGACTCATCAAGAAAAAGAGGGAGAGGACTCAAATCTGCAAAATTAGAAATGAAAAAGGGGGAATTCGGAGAAGATGGCGGAAGAGTAAGACGCGGAGATCACCTTCCTTCCCACAGATACAGTAGAAATACATCTACACGTGGAACTGCTCCTACAGAACACCCACTGAACGCTGGCAGAAAACGTCCGACCTCCAAAAAGGCAAGAAACTCCCCCCGTACTTGGGTAGGGCAAAAGAAAAAAGAAATAACAGAGACAAAAGAATAGGGACGGCACCTACACCAGTGGGAGGGAGCTGTGAAGGAGGAAAGGTTTCCACGCACTAGGAAGCCCCTTCGCGGACAGAGACTGCGGGTGGCAGAGGGGGGAAGCTTTGGAGCCATGGAGGAGAGCGCAGCCACAGAGGTGCGGAGGGCAAAGCGGAGAGGTTCCTGCACGGAGGATCAGTGCCGACCAGCACTCACCAGCCTGAGAGGCTTGTCTGCTCCCCAGCCGAGGCGGGCGGGGCTGGGAGCTGAGGCTTGGGCTTTGGTTGGATTGCAGGGAGAGGACTGGGGTTGGCAGCGTGAACACAGCCTGAAGGGGTTAGCGCACCACAGCTAGCCAGGAGGGAGTCCGGGAAAAAGGCTGCAGCTGCCGAAGAGGCAAGAGACTTTTTCTTCCCTCTGTGTTTCCTGGTGCGCAAGGAGAGGGGATTCAGAGCGCCGCCTAAACGAACTTCAGAGACTGGCGCGAGCCACAGCTATCAGCGCGGACCCCACAGCAACAGGGGTGCAGAGGGAAAAACGGAGAGATTCCCCAACAGAGGCTCGGCGCCGAGTAGCACTCAGCAGCCCAAGAGGCTTGTCTGCTCACCTGCCGGGGCGGGCGGGGCTGGGAGCTGAGGCTCAGCTTCAGTCGGATCGCAGGGAGAGGACTGGGGCTGGCGGCGTGAACACAGCCTGAAGGGGTTGGCACACCACAGCTAGCCAGGAGGGAGTCCGGGAAAAAGTCTGCAGCTGCCGAAGAGGCAAGAGACTTTTTCTTGCCTCTTTGTTTCGCGGCGGGCAAGGAGAGGGGATTCAGAGCGCCGCCTAAACGAACTCCAGAGACGGGCGCGAGCCGCGGCGATCAGTGCCGACCCCAGAGACGGGCGTGAGACGCTGGGGCTGCTGCTGCCGCCTCCAAAAAGCCTGTGTGTGAGCACAGGTCACTCTCCACACCGCCCCTCCCGGTAGCCTGTGCAGCCTGCCACTGCCAGGGTCCCGGGATCCAGGGACAACATCCCCGGGAGAACGCACTGCGCGCCTCAGGCTGGTGCAACGTCACGCCGGCCTCGGCCGACGCAGGCTCGCCCCGCCTCCTCTGTACCCCTCCCTCCCCGCGGCCTGGGTGAACCAGAGCCCCCGAAGCAGCTGCTCCTTTAACCCCGTCCTGTCTGGGCGGGGAACAGACGCCCTCAGGTGACCTACACGCAGAGGCGGGTCCAAATCCAAAGCTGAACCCGAGGAGCTGTGCGAACAGGGAAGAGAAGGGGAAATCTCTCCCAGCAGCCTCAGAAGCAGCGGATTAAAACTCCACAAACAACTTGATGTGCCTGCATCTGTTGAATACCTGAATAGACAACAAATCATCCCAAATTCAGGAGGTGGACTTTGGGAGCAGGATATATTAATTTGTCCCCTTTTCCTTTTTTTTTGAGTGTATATGTATATGCTTCTGGGTGAGATTTTGTCTGTATAGCTTTGCTTTACAATAGCTTTATTTTACTTCACTATATTATAGCCTCTTTCTTTCTTTCTTTCTTTCTATTTTTTCTCCCTTTTACTCTGAGCCGTGTGGACGAAAGGCTCTTGGTGCTCCAGGCAGGCATCAGGGCCGTGCCTCTGAGGTGGGAGAGCCAACTTCAGGACACTGGTCCACAAGAGACCTCCCAGCTCCACGTAATACCAAATGGCAAAAATCTCCCAGAGATCTCCATCTCAACATCAAGACCCAGCTTCACTCAACGACCAGCAAGCTACAGTGCTGGACACCCTATGCCAAACAACTAGCTAGACAGGAACACAACCCCATCCATTAGCAGAGAGGCTGCCTAAAATCATAATAAGGCCACAGACACCACAAAGTACACCACAAGACGTGGACGTGCACACCAGAAAGACAAGATCCAGCCTCATCCAACAGAACTCAGGCACTAGTTCCCTCCACCAGGAAGCCTACACAACCCACTGAACCAAACTTAGCCACTGGGGACAGATACCAAAAACAACGGGAACTACGAACCTGCAGCCTGTGAAAAGGAGACCGCAAACACAGTAAGATAAGCAAAATGAGACAACAGAAAAACACACAGCAGATGAAGGAGCAAGGTAAAAGCACATCAGACATAACAAATGAAGAGTAAATAGGCAGTCTACCTGAAAAATAATTCAGAATAATGATAGTAAGGATGATCCAAAATCTTGGAAATAGAATAGATAAAATGCAAGAAACATTTAACAAGGACGTAGAAGAACTAAAGAGGAAACAAGCAATGATGAAAAACACAATAAATGAAATTAAAAATACTCTAGATGGGATCAATAGTAGAATAACTGAGGCAGAAGAAAGGATAAGTGACCTGGAAGATAAAATGGTGGAAATAACTACTACAGAGCAGGATAAAGAAAAAAAGACTGAAAAGAACTGAGGACAGTCTCAGAGACCTCTGGGACAACATTAAACGCACCAACATTCGAATTATAGGGGTCTCAGAAGAAGAAGAGAAAAAGAAAGGGACTGAGAAAATATTTGAAGAGATTATAGTTGAAAACTTCCCTAATATGGGAAAGGAAAGAGTTAGTCAAGTCCTGGAAGGACAGAGAGTCCCATACAGGATAAACCCAAGGAGAAACACCCCAAGACACATATAATTCAAACTGTCAAAAATTAAATACAAAGAAAACATATTAAAAACAGCAAGGGAAAAACAACAAATAACACACAATGGAAGCCCCATAAGGTTAACAGCTGACCTTTCAGCAGAAACTCTGCAAGCCAGAAGGGAGTGGCAGGATATACTTAAAGTGATGAAGGAGAAAAACCTACAACCAAGATTACTCTACCCAGCAAGGATCTCATTCAGATTCGATGGAGAAATTAAAACCTTTACAGACAAGCAAAAGCTGAGAGAGTTCAGCACCACCAAACCAGCTTTACAACAAATGCTAAAGGAACTTCTCTAGGCAAGAAACACAAGAGAAGGAAAACACCTACAATAACAAACCCAAAACATTTAAGAAAATAGGAATAGGAACATACATATCGATAATTACCTTGAATGTAAATGGATTAAATGCTCCCACCAAAAGACACAGGCTGGCTGAATGGATACAAAAACAAGACCCATATATATGCTGTCTACAAGAGACCCACTTCAGACCTAGAGACACATACAGACTGAAAGTGAGGGGATGGAAAAAGATATTCCATGCAAATGGAAATCAAAAGAAAGCTGGAGTAGCAATTCTCATATCAGACAAAATAGACTTTAAAATAAAGACTATTACAAGAGACAAAGAAGGACACTATATAATGATCAAGGGATCGATCCAAGAGGAAGGTATAACAATTGTAAATATTTATGCACCCAACATAGGAGCACCTCAATACATAAGGCAAATACTAACAGCCATAAAAGGGGAAATTGACAGCTACACAATCATAGTAGGGGACTCTAACACCCCACTTTCACCAATGGACAGATCATCCAAAATGAAAATAAATAAGGAAACACAAGCTTTAAATGATACATTAAACAATGTGGACTTAATTGATATTTAGAGGACATTCCACCGAAAAACAACAGAATACACATTTTTCTCAAGTGCTCATGGAACATTCTCCAGGATAGATCATATCTTGGGCCACAAATCAAGCCTTGGTATATTTAAGAAAATTGAAATCGTATCAAGTATGTTTTCCGACCACAACGCTATGAGACTAGATATCAATTACAGGAAAAGATCTGTAAAAAATACAAACACATGGAGGCTACACAATACATTACTTAATAACGAAGTGATTACTGAAGAAATCAAAGGGGAAATCAAAAAATACCTAGAAACAAATGACAATGGAGATACAACGACCCAAAACCTATGGGACGCAGCAAAAGCAGTGCTAAGAGGGAAGTTTATCGCAATACAAGCCTACCTCAAGAAACAGGAAACATCTCGAATAAACAACCTAACTTTGCACCTAAAGCAATTAGAGAAAGAAGAACAAAAATACCCCAAAGCCAGCAGAAGGAAAGAAATTATAATGATCAGGTCAGAAATAAATGAAAAAGAAATGAAGGAAACAATAGCAAAAATCAATGAAACTAAAAGCTGGTTCTTTGAGATGATAAACAAAATTGATAAACCATTAGCCAGACTCATCAAGAGAAAAAGGGAGAAGACTCAGATCAATAGAATTAGAAATGAAAAAGGAGAAGTAACCACTGACACTGCAGAATACAAAAGATCATGAGAGATTACTACAAGCAACTCTATGCCAATAAAATGGACAACCTGGAAGAAATGGACAGATTCTTACAAATGCACAAACTGCCGAGACTGAACCAGGAAGAAATAGAAAATATGAACAGACCAATCACAAGCACTGAAATGGAAACTGTGATTAAGAACCTTCCAACAAACAAAAGCCCAGGACCAGAAGGCTTCACAGGTGAATTCTATCAAACATTTAGAGAAGAGCTAACACCTATCCTTCTCAAACTCTTCCAAAATATCGCAGAGGGAGGAACACTCCCAAACTCATTCTACGAGGACACCATCACCCTGATACCAAAACCAGACAAAGATGTCACAAAGAAAGAAAACTACAGGCCAATATCACTGATGAACATCGATGCAAAAATCCTCAACAAAATACTAGCAAACAGAATCCAACAGCACATTAAAAGGATCCTACACCATGATCAAGTGGGGTTTATCCCAGGAATGCAAGGATTCTTCAATATACGCAAATCAATCAACGTGATACACCATATTAACAAATTGAAGGAGAAAAACCATATGATCATCTCAATAGATGCAGAGAAAGCTTTCGACAAAATTCAACACCCATTTATGATAAAAGCCCTGCAGAAAGTAGGCATAGAGGGAACTTTCCTCAACATAATAAAGGCCATATATGACAAACCCACAGCCAACATTGTCCTCAATGGTGAAAAACTGAAACCATTTCCACTAAGATCAGGAACAAGACAAGGTTGCCCACTCTCACCACTATTATTCAACATAGTTTTGGAAGTGTTAGCCACAGCAATCAGAGAAGACAAAGAAATAAAAGGAATCCAAATCGGAAAAGAAGAAGTAAAGCTGTCACTATTTGCAGATGACATGATACTATACATAGAGAATCCTAAAGATGCTACCAGAAAACTCCTAGAGCTAATCAATGAATTTGGTAAAGTAGCAGGATACAAAATTAATGCACAGAAATCTCTTGCATTTCTATACACTAATGATGAAAAATCTGAAAGTGAAATTAAGAAAACACTCCCATTTACCATTGCAACAAAAAGAATAAAATATCTAGGAATAAACCTACCTAAGGAGACAAAAGACCTGTATGCAGAAAATTATAAGACATTGATGAAAGAAATTAAAGATGATACAAATAGATGGAGAGATATACCATGTTCCTGGATTGGAAGAATCAACATTGTGAAAATGACTCTACTACCCAAAGCAATCTACAGATTCAATGCAATCCCTATCAAACTACCAGTGGCATTTTTCACAGAACTAGAACAAAAAATTTCACAATTTGTGTGGAAACACAAAAGACCCCGAATAGCCAAAGCAATCTTGAGAACGAAAAATGGAGCTGGGGGAATCAGGCTCCCTGACTTCAGACTATATTACAAAGCTTCAGTAATCAAGACAGTTTGGTACTGGCACAAAAAAAGAAATATAGATCAATGGAACAGGATAGAAAGCCCAGAGATAAACCCACACACATATGGTCAACTTATCTTTGATAAAGGAGGCAAGCATATACAGTGGAGAAAAGACAGCCTCTTCAATAAGTGGTGCTGGGAAAATTGGACAGGAACATGTAAAAGTATGAAATTAGTACACTCCCTGACACCATGCACAAAAATAAACTCAAAATGGATTAAAGACCTAAGTGTAAGGGCAGACACTATCAAACTCTTAGAGGAAAACATAGGCAGAACACTCTATGACATACATCACAGCAAGATTCTTTTTGACCCAGCTCCCAGAGAAATGGAAATAAGAACACAAATAAACAAATGGGACCTAATGAAACTTAAAAGCTTTTGCACAGCAAAGGAAACCATAAACAAGACCAAAAGACAACCCTCAGAATGGGAGAAAATATTTGCAAATGAAGCAACTGACAAAGGATTAATCTCCAAGATTTACAAGCAGCTCATGCAGCTCAATAACAAAAAAACGAACAGCCCAATCCAAAAATGGGCAGAAGACCTAAATAGACATTTCTCCAAAGAAGATATACAGATGGCCAACAGACACATGAAAGAATGCTCAACATCATTAATCATGAGAGAAATGCAAATCAAAACTACAATGAGATATCATCTCACACCAGTCAGAATGGCCATCATCAAAAAATCTAGAAACAATAAATGCTGGAGAGGGTGTGGAGAAAAGGGAACCCTCTTGCACTGTTGGTGGGAATGTAAATTGATACAGCCACTATGGAGAACAGTATGGAGGTTCCTTAAAAAATTACAAATAGAACTACCATACTACCCAGCAATCCCACTACTGGGCATATACCCTGAGAAAACCATAGGTCAAAAAGAGTCATGTACCAAAATGTTCATTGCCGCTCTATTTACAATAGCCAGGACATGGAAGCAACCTAAATGTCCATCGACAGATGAATGGATAAAGATGATGTGGCACATATATACAATGGAATATTACTCAGCCATAAAAAGAAATGAAATGGAGGTATTTGTAATGAGGTGGATGGAGTTAGAGTCTGTCATACAGAGTGAAGTAAGTCAGAAAGAGAAAAACAAATACAGTATGCTAACACATATATATGGAATCTAAGGGGAAAAAAAAGGGCCATGAAGAACCTAGTGGCAAGATGGGAATAAAGACACAGACCTACTAGAGAATGGACTTGAGGATATGGGGAGGGGGTGGGGTGAGATGTGACAGGGTAAGAGAGTGTCATGGACATATATACACTACCAAATGTAAAATAGATAACTAGTGGGAAGCAGCTGCATAGCACAGGGAGATCAGCTCGGTGCTTTGTGACCACCTAGAGGGGTGGGATGGGGAGGGTGGGAGGGAGGGAGATGCAAGAGGGAAGAGAAATGGGAACATATTGTATATGTATAACTGATTCACTTTGTTATAAAGCAGAAGCTAACACACACACACACACACAAAAAAAAAGAAATGAAAAAGGAGAAATTACAACTGACAACATAGAAATACAAGGGATCATAAGAGACTACTACAAGCAACTATATGCTAAGAAAACGGACAACCTTGAAGAAATGGACAAATTCTTGGAAAGGTACAACTTTCCGAGACTGAATCAGGAAGAATTAGAAAATATAAACAGAACTATCACAAGTAATGAAATTTAAACTATAATTTAAAAACTTCGAACAAACAAAAGTCCAGGACCAGATGGCTTTACAGACAAACTCTATCAAACATTTAGAGAAGAGCTAACACCTATCTTACTCAAACAGTTCCAAAAAATTGCAGATGGAGGAAGATTCCCAAATTTGTTCTATGAGTCCACCATCACCCTGATACTGAAACGAGACAAAGATATCACAAAAAAAGAAAATTACAGTCCAGAACAACTAATGAACATAGATTCAAAAAATCCTCAACAAAATACTGGCAAACAGAATCCATCAACACGTTAAAAAGACCATACATCATGATCAAGTGGGATTTACCCCAGGAATGCAATGATTCTTCAACATATGCAAATCAACCAATGTGGTACACCATATTAACAAATTAAAGAATAAAACCCATATGATCAGCTCAATAGATGGAGAAAACTTTTGACAAAATTCAACACCCATTTATGATAGAAACTCCCCAGAAAGTGGGCACAGAGGGAACCTATCTCAACAAAATAAAGGCCATATAAGACAAACCTACAGCAAACATCATTCTCAGTGGTGAAAAAGTGAAAGCATATCCTCTAAGATCAGGAAAAAGACAAGAATCTCCACTCTTGCCACTCTAATTCAACATAGTTTTGAAAGTCCTAGCCATGGGAATCAGAAAAGAAAAATAAAAGGAATCCAATTTGGAAAAGAAGAAGTAAAACTGTCACTGTTTGCAGATGACATGATACTATACATAGAAAATGCTAAAGATGCCAACAGAAAACTACAAGAACTAATCAATGAATTTGATAAAGTAGCAGGATACAAAATTAATGCACAGAAATCTCTTGCATCCTATACACTAAGAACAAAAGACCAGAAAGAGAAATTAAGGAAACACTCCATTTACCACTGCAACAAAAAGAATAAAATACCTAGGAATAAAGCAACCTAAGGAGGCAAAAGACCTGTACACAGAAAACTATAAAACACTGATGAAAAAATCAAAGATGACATAAAAAGATAGATATACCATGCCCTTGGATTGGAAGATTCGATATTGTGAAAATGCCTATACTACTCAAAGCAATCTATAGATTCTATGCAATCCCTATCAAATAACCAATGCCATTTTTCACAAAATTAGAACAAAAAAATTTACAATTTATATGGAAACACAAAAGACGCCAAAGAGCCAAAGCAATTTTGAGAAAGAAAAATGGACCTAACAAAATAAGGCTCCCTGACTTCAGACCATACTACAAAGCTATAGTGATCAAGACAGTATGGTACTATAATAAAAACAGAAATATAGATCGATGGTACAGGACAGAAAGCCAGAGATAAACCCACACACGTATGGCCAGCTAATCTATGACAAAGGAGGCAGGAACATACAATGGAGAAAAGAGAACTTCTTCAATAAGTGGTGCTATCAAAACTGGACAGCAACATGCAGAAGAATGAAATTAGAACAAACACTAAAACCATACACAAAGATAAAATCATAATGGATTAAAGCCTTAAATATAAAGGCAGACACTATAAAAGTCTCAGAGGAAACATAGGAAGAACACTCTTTGACATAAATCACAGCAAGATCTTTTCTGACCCACCTCCTAGAGTAATGAAAATAAAAACAATAATAAACAAATGGCACCTAATTAAACTTAAAAGCTTTTGCACAGCAAAAGGAAACCATAAACAAGATGAAAAGACAACCTTCAGAAAGGGAAAAATATTTGCAAATGAAGCAACTTACAAAGGATTAATCTCCAAAATACACAAAAAGCTCATGCAGCTCAATATCAAAAAACAAACAACCCAATGAAAAAATGGGTGGAAGATCTCAGCAGACATTTCTCCAAAGAAGACATACAGATGGCTACCAAACACATGAAAAGATGCTCAACATCGCTAATCATTAGAGAAATGCAAAGCAAAAGCACGGTGAGGTATCAACTCACTCTGGTCAGAATGGCCATCATCAAAAAATCTACAAACAACAAATACAGGAGAGGATGTGGAGAAAAGTGAATCCTCTTAGTCTGTTGGTGGGAATGTAAATTGATACAGCCACTGTGGAGAACAGTATGGAGGTTCCTTAAGAAACTAAAAATAAAGCTACCATATGACACAACAACCCCACTCATGGGCATATAGCCAGAGAAAACCATAATTCAAAAACACACATGCGGGGGGGACCTTCAAGATAGCAGAGGAGTAAGACGTGGAGATCACCTTCCTCCCCACAAATACATGAAAAATACATCTACCTGTGGAACAACTCATAGAGAACACCTACTGAATACTGGCAAAAAACCTTAGACTTCCCCAAACGCAAGAAAGTCCCCACATACCTGGGTAGGGCGAAAGAAAAAATAAAAAAGAGACAAAAGAATAGGGATGGGACCTGCACCTCTGGAGGGAGCTGTGAAGGAAATGTTTCCTCACACTAGGAAGCCCCTTAAATGGTGGAGACGGGGCTTGGTGGGGCAGCTTCAGAGCCATGCAGGAGAGTGCAGCAACAGGGGTGCAGAGGGCAAAGTGGAGAGATTCCCACACAGAGGATCAGTGGCGACCAGCACTCACCAGTCTGAGAGGCTTTTGTGTTCACTGCCGGGGCAGTTGGGGGCTGGGAGATGAGGCTCAGGCTTCAGAGGTCAGATCCTAGGGAGAGGACTGGGGATGGCTGCGTGAACACAGCCTAAAGGGGGTTAGTGCACCACAGCTAGCCGGGATGTAGTCTGGGAAAAATCTGGACCTGCCTAAAGGCAAGAGACCACTGTTTTGGGGTGTGCGAGGAGAGAGGATTCCTTCCCAGTCTGCCCACAGAAGGCAGAGCACCGCCTAAACAAGGTCCAGAGACGGGCATGGGCTGTGCCTATCAGCCTGGAAACCAGAGACGGGCATGAAACTCTAACGCTGCTGCTGCAGCCACCATGAAACCCGTGTGTAAGCACAGGTCACTATCCACACCTCCCCAGGAGGCTACACAGCATGCCACTGCCAGGGACCCGTGATCCAGGGACAAGTTCCCTGGGACAACACTTGGTGCACCTCAGGCTATTGCAATGTCATGCTGGACTCTGCCACCGCAGGCTCGCCCCACATTTTAATTATAACTACTGTACCCCTCCCTACCCCTGGCCTGAGTGAGCCAGAGCCCCTTAATCAACCGCTCCATTAACCCCATCCTGTCTGGGTGGGAACAGAGGCCTAAAGGCAACCTACATGTAGAGGTGGGGCCAAAACCAAAGCTGAACCCCAGGAGCTGTGCAGCCTCAGAAGCAGCAGATTAAATTCCCACAATCAACTTGATGTACCCTGCATCTGTGGAATACCTGAATAGACAATGAATCACTCCAAAATTGAGGCAGTTGACTTTGGGAGTAACTGTAGACTTGGGGCTTGCTGACTGTGGCTGATCTGTTTCTGATTTTTATGTTTATCTTAGCATAGATTTTAGCACTTGCTATCATTGGTGAATTTGATTATTGATTTGGTTGCTCTTTTCTTTCTTTTTTCCTTTCCATTTTTTCCCTTTTAAATTATTATTATATATAAATAACTTTAAAATTTATTTACTTGTTTTTCTTTCTTTTTTTCTTCCTTTTCTTCTGAGCCATGTGGCTGACATAGTCATGGTGCTCCATCCTGGTGTCAGTCCTCAGCCTCTGAGGTGGGAGAGTCGAGTTCAGGACACTGGACCACCAGAGACCTACCGGTCCCACGTAATATCAATCAGTGAGAGCTCTGCCAGAGATCTCCATCTCAATGCTAAGACCCAGCTACACCCAACAGTCAGCACGTTCCAGTGCCGGATGCTGCATGCCAAACAACCAGCGAGACAGAAACACAACACCATCCATTAGCAGAGAGGTTGCCTAAAATCATATAACTTCACAGACACCCAAAAACAGACCACTGGATGTGGTTCTACCCACCAGAAAGGAAAGATCCAGCCCTACCCACCAGAACACAGGCACCAGTCCCCTCCACTAGGAAGCCAACACAACCCACTGAACTGACTTCACCCACTGGTGAAAGACACCAAAAACAATGGGATTGACAAACTTGCAGCCTGAAAAAAGGAGACCCCAAACACAGTAAGTTAAACAAAATGAGAAGATAGACAAATATGCAGCAGATGAAGAAGCAAGGTAAAAACCCACCAGACCAAACAAATGAAGAGAAAATAGGCAGTCTACCTGAAAAAGAATTCAGAGTAATGATAGCAAAGATGATCCAAAATCTTGGAAATAGAATGGAGAAAATACAAGAAACGTTTAACAAGGACCTAGAAGAACTAAAGAGCAAACAAACCATGATGAACAACACAATAAATGAAATTTAAAATTCTCTAGAAGGAATCAAGAGCAGAATAACAGAGGCAGAAGAACGGATAAGTGACCTGGAAGATAAAATAGTGGAAATAAGTACTGTAGAGCAGAATAAACAAAAAAGAATGAAAAGAATCGAGGAGTCTCAGAGACCTCTGGGACAACATTAAATGCACCAACATTTGAATTATAGGTTTCCAAAAGAAGAAGAAAAAAAGAAAGGGTCTGAGAAAATATTTGAGGAGATTATAATTGAAAGCTTCCTTAACATGGGAAAGGAAATAGTCAATCAAGCCCAGGAAGTGCAGAGAGCCCATACAGGATAAATGCAAGAAGAAACCTGCAAGATACATATTAATCAAACTATCAAAAATAAAATACAAATAAAAAATATGAAAAGCAGCAAGGGAAAAAGAAGTAACATACAAAGGAATCCACATAAGGTTAACAGCTGATCCTTCAGCAGAAACTCTGCAAGCCACAAGGGAGTGGCAGGAGATATTTAAAGTGAAGAAACAGAAAAACCTACAGCCAAGATTACTCTACCCAGCAAGGATCTCATTCAGATTAGAAAAAGAAATTAAAACCTGTACAAACAAGCAAAACAGAATTCAGTACCACCAAACCAGCTTTACGACAAATGCTAAAGGAACTTCTTTAGGCAGGAAACACAGAGAAGGAAAAGACCTAAAATATCAAACTCAAAACAATTAAGAAAATGGTAATAGAAATATACATATCAATAATTACCTTAAGTATAAATGGATTAAATGTCCCAGCAAAAAGACACAGACCGGCTGAATGGATACAAAAACAAGACCCATATATATGCTGTCTAGAAGACACCCACTTTAGGCCTAGGGATACATACAGACTGAAATTGAGGGGATGGAAAAAGATATCCCATACAAATGGAAATCAAAAGAAAGCTGGAGTAGCAATTCTCATATCAGACAATAGAGACTTTAGAATAAAGACTATTACAAGAGACAAAGAAGGACACTACCTAATGATCAAGGGATTAATCCAAGAAGAATATATAACAATTGTAAATATTTATGCACCCAACATAGGAGCACCTCAATACATAAGGCAAATACTAACAGCAATAAAAGGGGAAATCGACAGTAACACAATCATAGGAGGGGACTTTAACACCCCACTTTCACCAATGGACAGATCATCCAAAATGAAAATAAATAAGGAAACACAAGCTTTAAATGATACATTAAACAAGATGGACTTAATTGATATTTATAGGACATTCCATCCAAAAACAACAGAATACACATTCTTCTCAAGTGCTCGTGGAACATTCTACGGGAAAGATCACATCTTGGGTCACCAAACAAGCCTTGGTAAATTTAAGAAAATTGAAATCATATCAAGCATCTTTTCTGACAACAATGCTATGAGACTAGATATCAATTACAGGAAAAAAACTGTAAAAAATACAAAAACATGGAGGCTAAAAAATATACTATTAAATAACCAAGAGATCACTGAAGAAATCAAAGAGGAAATCAAAAAATACCTAGAAACAAATGACAATGAAAACACGACTACCAAAAACCTGTGGGATGCATCAAAGGGAGTTCTAAGAGGGACGTTTATAGCAATACAATATTACCTCAAGAAACAAGAAACTTGTCAAATAAACAACCTAACCTTACACCTAAAGCAATTAGAGAAAGAAGAACCAAAAAAACCCCAAAGTTAGCAAAAGGAAATAAATCATAAATATAGGATCAGAAATAAATGAAAAAGAAATGAAAGAAAAAATAGCAAAGATCAATAAAACTAAAAGCTGGTTCTTTGAGATAATAAACAAAATTGATAAACCATTAGCCAGACTCCTCAAGAAAAAAAAGGAAAAGACTCAAACCAACAGTATTAGAAATGAAAAAGAAGTAACAACTGACACTGCAGAAATACAAAAGACTACGAGAGATTACTACAAGCAACTATATGCCAATAAAATGGACAACCTGGAAGAAATGGACAAATTCTTAGAAAAGCACAAACTTCTGAGACTGACCCAGCAAGAAATAGAAAATATAAACAGACCAAACACAAGTGCTGAAATTGAAACTGTGTTCAAAAATCTTCCCAAAAACAAAAGCCCAGGACCAGATGGCTTCACAGGTGAATTATATCAAACATGTACAGAAGAGATAACACCTATCCCTCTCAAACTCTTCCAAAATACAGCAGAGGGAGGAACACTCCCAAACTCATTCTATGAGGCCACAATCACCCTGATACCAAAACCAGACAAAGATGTCCCAAAGAAAGAAAACTACAGGCCAATGTCACTGATGAACATCGATGCAAAAATCCTCAACAAAATACTATCAAACAGAATCCAACTGCATATTAAAAGGATCATACACCATGATCAAGTTCGGTTTATCCCAGGAATGCAAGGATTCTTCAATACATGCAAATCAATCAATGTGATACACCATATTAACAATTTGAAGAGGAAAAACCATATGATAATCTCAAGAGATGCAGAGAAAGCTTTCAAGAAAATTCAACACCCATTTCTGATAAAATATCTCCAGAAAGTAGGCATAGAGGGAACTTAGCGCAACATAATAAAGGCCATATATGACAAACCCACAGTCAACATCGTTCTCAATGGCGAAAAACTGAAACCATTTCCTCTAAGATCAGGAACAAGACAAGGTTGTCCACTTTCACCGCTATTATTCAACATAGTTTTGGAAGTTTTAGCCACAGCAATCAGAGAAGAAAAATAAACAAAAGGAATCCAACTTGGAAAGAAGAAATAAAACTATCACTTTTTGCACATTACATGATTCTCTACATAGAGAATCCTAAAGATGCTTCCAGAAAACTACTAGAGCTAATCAATGAATTTCGTAGAGTAGCAGGATACAAAATTAATGCACAGAAGCATTCCTATACACTACTGATGAAAAATCTGAAAGAGAAATTAAGGAAACACTCTCATTTACCATTGCAACAAAAAGAATAAAATATCTAGGAATAAACCTACCTAAGGAGACAAAAGACCTGTGTGCAAAAACTATAAGACCCTGATGAAAGAAATTAAATTTGATACAAACAGATGGAGAGATACACCATGATCTTGGATTGGAAGAATCAACATTGTGAAAATGACTATAGTCTTCAAAGCAAACTACAGCTTCAATGCAATCCCTATCAAATTACCAATGGCATTTCTCACAGAACTAGAACAAAAAGTTTCACAATTTATATGGAAACACAAAAGACCCCGAATAGCCAAAGCAATCTTGAGAAAGAAAAATGGTGCTGGAGGAATCAGGCTTCCTGACTTCAGACTATACTACAAATCTACAGTAATCAAGACAGTACAGTACTGGCACAAAAATAGAAATATAGATCAATGGAACAGGATAGAAAGCTCAGAGATAAACCCACACATATATGGTCACCTTATCTTTGATAAAGGAGGCAAGAATATACAATGGAGAAAAGAAAGCCTCTTCAATAAGTGCTGCTGGGAAAACAGGACAGCTACATGGAAAAGAATGAAATTAGAACACTTCCTAACACTGTATAAAAAAATAAACTCAAAATAGATTAAAGAACTAAATGGAAGGCCAGAGAGTATAAATCTCTTAGAGGAAAACATAGGCAGAACACTCTATGACATAAATCACAGCAAGATCCTTTCTGACCCACCTCCTAGAGAAATGGAAATAAAAACAAAAATAAACAAACGGGACCTAATCAAACTTAAAAGCTTTTGCACAGCAAAGGAAACAATAAACGAGATGAAAAGACAACCCTCAGAATGGGAGAAAATATTTGCAAACCAAGCAACTGACAAAGGATTAATCTCCAAAGTATACAAACAGCTCATGCAGCTAATGACAATACAAAATGACTTATTAAAGGTAAGATCAGAACAACAACAACAACAAATCCATGTAAGTAATGGGTTCACTCTTTGGGGCATACGGTATCATATTATCAGATAAAAAAGTGGAACTACTAACTTCTATTTTGTTACATTTTCTCTTCAAAGAAGAATTATTATCAAGCTAGATAGAGTAGACAAACATGGTTATGAGAGAACTGAAGTGCATTATGATAGGTGAGGAAAGAGTAGGAGAACAACTAGCTGTTCTAAAATAAATCAAACTTCCAGAACCAGACACATTATAAACTAGGACACTGAAATAAACTGCTACTGGACTGAAAACAGAAGAGGTTCTGGAACACTGGATATAAGGTTTTCTGGTTTTATAAAAAGGAGGGAGATAAAAACCAAAAACTTTATAAACTCTAGAAAGGTGAAAGTAATATGAAGTCCCACAAAATTCTAGAATGAATTACTAAACAGATGGTTCATGAATAACCTAGAAAGAAAATTAGTGTTTAAAAATCCAATAAAACTAGTATTTCCAAATTAAATTCTACTGGTTGCATTATTAGACTGAAAGATATGCCAGAATTATGGTGTATCTTGTTCAGTTAAATATTTGACAAATTTCTCATGATACCCCAACGTTAGAGCAGTTAGGTAGATTTGTAACTGGCAGAATCCAAAGAAAATAATATAATTAATAAATTGATATCAACTTGGAAAAAAGTAACTAGGAACACACCAGTAAGGGCTCCGTTCTTGGCCTTTTTTCTTCAATAATTTTAAAAACAATTTATGGACAAATGAGATACTTACCAAATCTGAGTTGGATGGCTAGAACGATGCATAAGGCAACATGATGTAGTACAATGTTTCTCAATATTTTTGGTCTCATGACCCCTTTACATTCTTGAAAAGTTTAGAGAACCTCAGAACTTTTTAAAATGTAGATTCTATCAATAGTAACCATATTAGGACTGAGAATTTTTTTAAAGTTTTAATATATTTAAAATAACCATAATAAACCCATTACATGTTAATATAAATAACATTTTTATGAAAAAAATAACTACCTTTGAAAATAACTGTATTTTACAAAAGAAAAAATAATGAGAATAGCACTGTTCTATACTTTTGCAAATCTCTTTAAGATATGGCTTAATAGAAGACAGCTGGATTCTCATATCTGCTTCTGCATTCAAATCTGCTGCAAAATGTTGTTTGGGTTGAAATTTATGAAGAAAATTCCAGATATGTAATTGGAAAAAGGTGGAATATTTTAATATCCTTTTCAGATAGTTCTGGATAATCTTTGATGTTATACCAAAATTCAACAAATGATAGCTTCTTAAAGGTTGGTTGCAATGTGGAATCTTAACTATATCAATTACCTTTTTTTGAAGGTTAAAAATCTTTCTATTTAGAAAAAGTAGAAATGACTGTATGATAATTTGAACAGCTAGGTTGTACAAGAAATAACCTGAAAATTCCCTTTTGATATCCTCCAACAGTTGGGTTCTATTACATGTGCCTTGTTCTTTCTTCAGACCTGAAAAAATGTAAAATTGATTTTTCAACACATGATTATTTTTCCCTTTTCCATGTTTAGAAATCCTTATGATCCCTCAGATAGTTCCTTTTGGAATAAACTTTCCTCTTCTCACCCAGCCAGCTCCAGTGGGTTCACCTTTATAGGTTCTGGGACCAGGACAGAAGGTAAGTCATGTGAATATTTCTTCACTGGGCTCAATGGCCTTTTATTGCTCTATCACATTAAAATTTGTTGATTTGTCTTGCACTTTGTCTCATGCATTTTGAAGTTCTGTTGTTAGGCACATACACATTAAGAATTCTTATGCCTTTGTGGGGAATTGACCCCTTTATCATTATGTAATGCCCCACTTTATCCCTGATAATTTTCCTTGCTCTCAAGTCGGCTCTGTCTGAAATTAATATAGCTACTCCAGCTTTCTTTCGATTAGTGTTAGCATGGGGCATCTTTCTCCATTCCTTTATATTTAATCTATATGTGGCTTCATATGATTCTATTTCTCTCCTTTCTTAGCCTATTAACTTTTTTTTTTAGTGGTTGCCCCAGAGTTTGCAATGTACATTTATAACTAATCCAAGTCCACTTTTCAAATAACACTATATGGCATTACAGGTAGCACAACCATCTATTTAGTAATTCATTCTAGAATTTTGCTGGGATTTCATACTACTTTCTCCATTCTAGTAAGTAATAACAAAGTATTCCTAATTCATCCCTCTTATTCCTTGTATCATTGCTGTCATTCATTTTGCTTAACCACAAGCTATAATCATCATATACATCATTGATGTTATTTTGAGCAAACTGTTATTTGTTAGATAAATTAATAAGAAAAATAAAAGTTTTTACTTTACCTTCATTTATTTCTTCTCCATTGCTCTTACTTTCTTTATACAGATCAAGTTTCTGACCTATATCATTTTCCTTCTCTCTGAACAACTTCTTTTAGCCTTTCTTACAAGGCAGAGCTAATGACAACAAACTTCCTCGATTTTTGTTTATCTGAGAAAGTCTTTATTTCTACTTAACTTTTCAAGGACAATTTTGCAGGAAACAGAATTCTAGATTGGTGTTTTTCTTTACTATAAACACTTTAAAGATTTAAATCCACTCTCTTCTTGTTTGCATGCATTCTGACTAGAACTCTTATCTTTGTTCCTTTATTGGTCAGGTGTTTTTTTCCTCTGGCTTCTTTCAGGAGTTTTTCTTTATCTTTGATTTTCTTCAGTTTGAATATAATACGCCTAGATGTAGGGATATGGGGGAGGTTTGTTGTTGTTGTTTTGTTTTTGTCTTTGTTTTTGTTTTGCATTAATCTTGCTTGGTGTTCTCAGAGCTTCCTGGATCTGTGGTGTGGTTTCTTACATTAATATGGGGAAATTCTCAGTCATTATTGCTTTAAATATTTCTTTTCTTTTCTTTTCTTTCTTCTCCCTCTGATATTACCATTACATATATGATACACTTTTTATACTTGTCCCACAGTTCTTAGACATTCTGTTCTGCTCTGTTTTTCAGTTTTTTTTCTTCTCTTTGCTTTTCAGTGTTGGAAGTTTCTATTGACATATACTCAAGCTCAGAGATTCTTTCCTCAGTTGTGTCTAGTCTATCAATGAGCCCATTAAAAGCATTCTTCATTTCTGTCACAGTGCTTTTTACTCTAGCATTTCTTTTTTATTCTTTTTAGAATTTCCTTTTCTCTTCTTGCATCACTCACATGTTCTTACATGTTGCCTACTTTTTCCACTGGAGCCCTTAGCATACATATATACAATGGAATATTACTCAGCCATAAAAAGGAGCGAAATTGGGTCATTTGTAGAGACGTGGATGGGCCTAGAGACTGTCATACAGAGTGAAGTAAGAAAGAGAAAAACAAATATCGTATATTAACGCATATATGTGTAATCTAGAAAAATGGTACAGATGAACCTGTTTGGTAGGCAGAAATAGAGACACAGATGTAGAGAACAAACATATGGACACCAAGGCAGGAAAGGCAGGGTGGGATGAATTGGGAGATTGGGATTGACATATATGTACTAATATATATAAAATAGATAACTAATGAGAACCTGTTGTATAGCACAGGGAACTCTACTCAGTGCTCTGTGGTGACCTAAGTGGGAAGGAAATCCCCAAAAGAGTGGATATATGTATACATATAGCTGATTCACTTCACTGTACAGCAGAAACTAACACAAAATTTTAAAACAACTATACCCTAATGAAAATCATAATTATTTTAAATTGCTGGTATATTAATACTAGCATTCCTGCCATATCTGACTCTGGTTCTGATGCTTGCTCTGTTTCTTCAAACTGTTATTTTTTGCCTTTTAGTATGCCTCATCATTTTTTATTAAAAACTGGACATGATGTACTGGATAAAAGGAACTGTGGTAACACCTTTAGTAGTATGTTAGAAATGTGGGGGGAGGGGAAGTGTTCTATAGTTCTATGATTTGGTCTCAATCTTTGTGAGCCAGTATACCTGCACTATAAACTTAACAAATCCTTCAGTTTTATCCTACACTTAGGTGGCACAAGATGGTAGAGGGGAATTGGGTATTTTTCTTCTGTTACATCAGTTAGGCTTGAGATAGCTTCAAGATGGCAGAGGAGTAAGACGTGGAGATCAACTTCCTCCCCACAAATACATCAAAAATATATCTACATGTGAAACAGCTCCTACAGAACACCTACTGAACACTGGCAGAAGACCTCAGACTTTCCAAAAGAAAAGAAACTCCTCACGTACCTGGGTAGGGCAAAAGAAAAAAGAAAAAAACAGAGACAAAAGAATAGGGGTGGGACCTGCACCTCTGGGAGGGAGCTATGAAGGAGGCAAAGTTTCCAAACACTAGGAAGCCCCTTCACTGGCGGATATGGCGGGTGGGCGGGGGGAAAGCTTCAGAGCCATGGAGGAGAGTCCAGCAACAGGGGTGCAGAGGGCAAAACGGAGAGATTCCTGCACAGAGGATCGGTGCCGACCAGCACTCACCAGCCTGAGAGGCTTGTCTGCTCACCCACCGGGAAGGGTGGGGGTTGGGAGCTGAGGCTTGGGCTTCGGAGTTCAGATCCCAGGGAGAGGACTGGGTTTGGCTGTGTGAACAGAGCTTGAAGGGGACTAGTGTGCCACAGCTAGCAGGGAGGGAATCCAGGGAAAAGTCTGGAACTGCCTATGAGGCAAGAGACCATTGTTTTGGGGTGTGTGAGGAGAGGGGATTCAGACCACCGCCTAAACGAGCTCCAGAGAAGGGTGCAAGCCACAGCTTTCAGTGTGGACACCAGAGATGGGCGCGAAACACTAAGGCTGCTGCTGCAGCCACCAAGAAGCCTCTGTGCAAGCACAGGCCACTATCCACAACTCTCCTCACAGGAGCCTGTGGAGCCCGCCACTGCGAGTCCCATGATCCAGGGACAACTTCCCCGGGAGAACACACGTCGTGCCTCAGGCTGTTGCAATGTCATGCCAGCCTCTGCCGCTGCAGGCGCACCCTGCATTCCATAACCCTTCCTCTCCCTGGCATGAGTGAGCCAGAGCCCCCTAATCAGCTGCTCCTTTAACTCCGTCTTCTCTGGGCAGGGAACAGACGGCCTCAGGCGACCTACACACAGAGGTGGGGCCAAATCCAAAGCTGAACCCCAGGAGCTGTGAGAACACAGAAGAGGAGGGGAAATCTCTCCCAGCAGCCTCAGAAGTACCGGATTAAATCTCAACAACCAAATTGATGTACCCTGCCCCTGTGGAATACCTGAATAGACAAGGAATCATCCCAAAATAGAGGCATCAGACTTTGGGAACAACTGTAGACTTGGGGTTTGCTTTCTGCATCTAAATTGTTTCTGATTTTATGTTTATCTTAGTTCAGTATTTAGAGTTTATTATCATTGGTAGATTTGTTTATTGATTTGGTTGCTCTCTTACTTTTTTTTTACATATTTATATTTTTCCTTTTTCTCCTTTTGCAAGTGTGTATATATATGTTTCCTTGTGTGATTTTGTCTGTATAGCTTTGCTTTTACCATTTGCCTAGGGTTCTGTCAATTTTTTCTTTTTTTTCTGTATAGTTTTTAGTGCTTGTTATTATGGTTGGATTTGTTTGTTGGTTTGGTTGCTCTCTTCTTTCTTTTTTAAAATTATTTTTTTTATTTTTTAATTTTAATAACAAATTATTTATTTTTTATTTTAATAACTTTATTTTATTTTTCTTTCTTTCTTTCTTTTTCCTCCCTTTTCTTCTGAGTTGTGTGGCTGACAGGGTCTTGTTGCTGCGGCCAGCTGTCAGGCCTGAGCCTCTGAGGTGGGAGCGCCAAATCCAGGACATTGTCCCACCAGAGACCTCCCAGCGCCATGTAATATCAAACAGCAAAAGTTCTCTAGGAGAGCTCCATCTCAATGCTAAGACACAGCTCCACTCAACGACCTGCAAGCTACAGTGTTGGACACCCTTTGCCAAACAACTAGCAACACAGGAACACAATCACACCCATTAGCAGAGAGGCTGCCTAAAATCATAATAAGTTCACAGAAACCCCAAACACACAAGCAGAAACGGTCCTGCCCACCAGAAGGACAAGATCCAGCCTCATCTACCAGAACACTGGCACCACTCCCCTCCACCAGGAAGCCTACACAACACACTGAACCAACCTTAACCACTGGAGAAAGACACCAAAAACAATGTGAATGACGAACTTGCAGCCTGTGAAAAGGAGACCTGAAACACAGTAAGTTAAGCCAAATCAAAAGACAGAGAAACATATAGCAGATGAAGAAGCAAGATAAAAACGCACCAGACCAAACAAATGAAGAGGAAATAGGAGGTCTACCTGAAAAAGAATTCAGAGTAATGATAGAAAAGATGATCGAAAATCATGGAAATGAAATGGAGAAAATACAAGAAACGTTTAACAAGGACCTAGAAGAACTAAAGAGCAAACAAACAATGATGAACAACACAATAAATGAAATTAAAAATCCCTTAGAAGGCATCAAGAGAAGAATAACTGAGGCCAAAGAAAGGATAAGTGACCTGGAAGATAAAATAGTGGAAATAATTACCACAGAGCAGAATACAGAAAAAAGAATGAGAAGAATTGAGGACAGTTTCAGAGACCACTGGGACAACATTAAATGCACCAACATTCGAATTACAGGGGCCGCAAAAGAAGAAGAGGGAAAAAAAGGGACTCAGAAAATATTTGAAGAGATTATATTTGAAAACTTCCCTAATGTGGGAAAGGAAATAGTCAAGCAAGTCCAGGAAGCACAGAGAGTCCCATACATGTCAAGGCACATATTAATCAACCTATCAAAACAATTAAGAAAATGGTACTAGGTACACACAGATCGATAACTACCATAAATGTAAATGGAATAAATGCTCCAACCAAAAGACATAGACTGGCTGAATGGATACAAAAACAAGACCTGTACATATGCTGTCTACAAGAGAACCACTTCAGACCTAGGGACACATATAGACTGCAAGTGAGGGGATGGAAAAAGATATTCCATGCAAATGGAAATCAAAAGAAAGCTGAAGTAGCAATTCTCATATCAGACAAAATAGACTTTAAAATAAAGACTATTACAAGAGACAAGAAGGAGACTACATAATGATCAAGAGATCGATCCAAGAAGAAGATATAACAATTGTAAATATTTATGCACCCAACATAGGAGCACGTCAATACATAAGGCAAATACTAACGGCCATAAAAGGGGAAATCGACAGTAACACAATCATAGTAGGGTACTTTAACACCACACTTTCACCAATGGACAGATCTTCCAAAATGAAAATAAATAAGGAAACACAAGCTTTAAATGATACATTAAACAAGATGGACTTAATAGATATTTATAGGACATTCCGTCCAAAAACAACACAATACACATTTTTCTCAAGTGCTTATGGAACATTCTCCAGGATAGATCCTATCTTGGGTCACAAATCAAGCCTTGGTAAATTTAAGAAAATTGAAATCGTATCAAGTACCTTTTCCAACTACAACGATATGAGACTAGATATCAATTACATGAAATGATCTGTAAAAAACACAAACACATGGAGGCTAAACAATACACTACTTAATAACCAAGAGATCACTGAAGAAATCAAAGAGGAAATCAAAAAATACCTAGAAAAAACTGACAATGAAAACACGACGACCCAAAACCTTTGGGAGGCAGCAAAAGCAGTTCTAAGAGGCAAGTTTATAGCAATACAATCCTACCTTAAGAAACAGAAAACATCTCAAATAAACAACCTAACCTTGCACCTAAAGCAATTAGAGAAAGAAGAACAAAAAAACCCCAAAGTTAGCAGAACGAAAGAAATCATAAAGATCAGATGAGAAGTAAATGAAAAAGAAATGAAGGAAATGATAGCAAAGATCAATGAAACTAAAAGCTGGTTCTTTGAGAAGATAAAAAAATTGAAAAACCATTAGCCAGACCCATCAAGAAAAAAAGGGAGAAGAATCAAATCAATAGAATTAGAAATGAAAAAGGAGAAGTAACAACTGATACTGCAGAACTCCAAAGGATCATGAGAGATTACTACAAGCAACTCTATGCCAGTAAAATGGACAACCTGGAAGAAATGGACAAATTCTTAGAAATGCACAACCTGCTGAGAATGAACCAGGAAGAAATAGAAAATATGAACAGACCAATCACAAGCACTGAAATTGAAACTGTGATTAAAAATCTTCCAACACACAAAAGCCCAGGACCAGATGGCTTCACAGGCGAATTCTATCAAACATTTAGAGAAGAGCTAACACATATCCTTCTCAAACTCTTGCAAAATATAGCAGAGGAAGAAACACTCCCAAACTCATTCTATGAGGCCACCATCACCCTGATACCAAAACCAGACAAAGATGTCACAAAAAAAGAGAACTAGAGGCAAATATCACTGATGAACATCGATGCAAAAATCCTCAACAAAATACAAGCAAACAGAATCCAACAGCACATTAAAAGGATCATACGCCATGATCAAGTGGGGTTTATTCCAGGAATGCAAGGATTCTTCAATATATGCAAATCAATCAACGTGATACACCATATTAACAGATTGAAGGAGAAAAAAACATATGATCATCTCAATCGATGCAGAGAAAGTTTTCGATAAAATTCAACACCCATTTATGATAAAAACCCTGCAGAAAGTAGGCCTAGAGGGAACGTTCCTCAACATAATAAAGGCCGTATATGACAAACCCACAGCCAACATCGTCCTCAATGGTGAAAAACTGAAACCATTTCCACTAAGATCAGGAACAAGACAAGGTTGCCCACTCTCACCACTATTATTCAACATAGTTTTGGAAGTTTTAGCCACAGCAATCAGAGAAGAAAAAGAAAAAAAAGGAATCCAAATCGGAAAAGAAGAAGTAAAGCTGTCACTGTTTGCAGCTGACATGATACTATACATAGAGTATCGAAAAGATGCCACCAGAAAACTACTAGAGCTAATCAATGAATTTGGTAAAGTAGCAGGATACAAAATTAATGCACAGAAACCTCTGGCATTCCTATACACTAATGATGAAATATCTGAAAGTGAAATTAAGAAAACACTCCCATTTACCATTGCAACAAAAAGAATAAAATATCTAGGAATAAACCTACCTAAGGAGAGAAAACACCTGTATGCAGAAAATTATAAGACACTGTTGAAAGAAATTAAAGACGATACAAATAGATGGACAAATATACCATGCTCTTGTATTGGAAGAATCAACATTGTGAAAATGACTATACTACCCAAAGCAATCTACAGATTCAATGCAATCTCTATCAAACTACCACTGGCATTTTTCACAGAACTAGAAGAAAAAATTTCACAATTTGTATGGAAACACAAAAGACCCCGAATAGCCAAAGCAATCTTGAGAACGAAAAATGGAGCTGGAGGAATCAGGCTCCCTGACTTCAGACTATACTACAAAGCTACTGTAATCAAGACAGTATGGTACCGGCACAAAAACAGGAATATAGATCAATGGAACAGGAGAGAAAGCCCAGAGATAAACCCATACACATACGGTCACCTTATATTTGATAAAGGAGGCAAGAATATACAGTGGAGAAAAGACAGCCTCTTCAATAAGTGGTGCTGGGAAACCTGGACAGCTACATGGTAAAGAATGAAATTAGAGCACTCCCTAACACCATACACAAAAATAAACTCAAAATAGATTAAAGACCTAAATGTAAGGGCAGACACTATCAAACTCTTAGAGGAAAACATAGGGAGAACACTCTATGACACAAATCACAGCAAGATCCTTTTTGACCCAGCTCCTAGAGAAATGGAAATAAAAACAAAAATAAACAAATGGGACCTAATGAAACTTAAAAGCTTTTGCACAGCCAAGGAAACCATAAACAAGACCAAAAGACAACCCTCAGAATGGGAGAAAATATTTGCAAATGAAGCACTTGACAAAGGATTAATCTTCAAGATTTACAAGCAGCTCATGCAGCTCAGTATGAAAAAAACTAACAACCCAATCAAAAAATGGGCAGAAGACCTAAATAGACACTTCTCCAAAGGGCATATACAGATTGCCAACAAACACATGAAAGTGTGCTCAACATCATTAATCATTAGAGAAATGCAAATCAAAACTACAATGAGATATCATCTCAAACCTGTCAGAATGGCCATCATCAAAAAATCTAGAAACAATAAATGCTGGAGAAGGTGTGGAGAAAAGGGAACCCTCTTGCACTGTTGGTGGGAATGTAAATTGATACAGCCACTATAGAGAACAGTATGGAGGCTCCTTAAAAAACTAAAAATAGAATTACCATATGATCCAGCAATCCCACTATGGGGCATATATCCTGAGAAAACCATAATTCAAAAAGAGTCATGTACCACAGTGTTCATTGCAGCTCTATTTACAATAGCCAGGACATGGAAGCAACCTAAGTGTCCATCATCGGATGAATGGATAAAGAAGATGTAGCACATATATACAATGGAATATTACTCAGCCATAAAAAGAAATGAAATGAGTTATTTGTAGTGAGGTGGATGGACCTAGAGTCTGTCATACAGAGTGAGGTAAGTCAGAAAGAGAGAAACAAATACCATATGCTAACACATATATATGGAATCTAAGAAAAAAAAAGGTCTTGAAGAACCTAGGTGTAATACGGGAATAAAGTCACAGACCTACTAGAGAATGGACTTGAGGATATGGGGAGGGGGAAGGGTAAGCTGGGACAAAGTGAGAGAGTGGCATGGACATATATACACTACCAAATGTAAAATAGATAGCTAGTGGGAAGCAGCCGCATAGCACAGGGAGATCAGCTCGGTGGTTTGTGACCACCTAGAGGGGCGGGATACGGAGCGTGGGAGGGAGGGAGACACAAGAGGGAAGAGATATGGGAACATATGTATATGTATAACTGATTCACTTTGTTATAAAGCAGAAACTAACACACCATTGTAAAGCAATTATACTCCAATAAAGATGTTAAAAAAACAAAAGAAAGAACAGAATGCTCTGGCATATTTCAAAATGGCTACTCCCCTCCCCTCCCCACACACTGGCAGCAGGGGGGGATTTTTCTCCAATCTTCACTCTGAAAACCTGGTAGAGCTCGTAGAGGCTTTAACTCTCACACTTGTCCACACTGAACCCCCAGCTATTTGTCAATTACAGCTCAGGTTTTCCTACCCTAGTGCTGATTCCCACAGAGATTTCTGCTTTTGTTTGTTATGATATCTGTATCTGCCTGTCTGTCTCTCCAATTTGATGCAGGGAAATATAGTAATTTGCCCAGTGACCTCAATTCTCTGAATGATCTAAGAAAGTTTGTGAATTTTCTGTTTGTTTACTTATTGTTAGATGGAGTGACAACTTTCAAACTCTTTACCTGCCAGACCAGAAACCAGAAGTGCCTGTCTTGAACTTAGAATGCACCATTTTTACATGCATGATCTTCTTACATCAAGTTTTAGTCATTTGTATTGATTCACTGAGTTATGCAGATCTTCCAAATTTTGACCCATTTCATTATGCAACATAAAAAAAACTTCATTTAATATCACCAATGATCTCATCAGAAAAGTCTTTTTTTTAACATCTTTATTGGAGTATAATTGCTTTACAATGGTGTGTTAGTTTCTGCTTTATAAGAAAGTGAATCAGCTATACATATACATATATCCCCATATCCCCTACCTCTTGCGTCTCCCTCCCACCCTCCTTATCCCACCCCTCTAGGTGGACACAAAGCACTGAGCTGATCTCCCTGTTCTATGCAGCTGCTTCCCAGTAGCTATCTATTTTACATTTGGTAGTGTATATATGTTAATGTTACTCTCTCACTTCGAAAGCTGTCAAGCTCATAGCAATGGACACGATTTTTCCAAAATTCTAATTTTCACTTGAAAGCACAAAATTTCATCATTTATAACAAATACTCTTAGTTAATTGTCATGAAATCACTTCATCCATTTTGAAAAAAATGTGTGTAAAATGTCTGTCTGCATAACCATAGATTTTTTGTTTTTGTTCCTTCAGGTAAAAATAGTATTCCATAAAAAAAAAAAAAAACTGCTAGTTTGGCTCAAAACTCAATCATACAAATGCTTTTCCTCAAAACAACCATCATACTTCTTAAGTAACAGAAGTGTTTTATAGGTACTTCCTATTTTGTCACAAAAAATTCTAAACGACATGTACTTAGGGTCAAAATTTAATAATATTATTTAAAATTTTCTCATCAAGAACATTGTTAAGTAAAACTGATTTTTTTTTTCTGTGTGTGGTGGTAAAGAAAACAGTAACTACTAGTATGGTTTTATACCACTTCCTTGATTTGTGCTAAAATGCATTTGCTTTTGTCACATCAGTGGAAATATCAACACAGTAAAAAAAAAAAAAAAAAAGAAAGGCAAAATAATATTTTAGCATTATTTTGAAAATAGTTTTGACCTCATGGACGCCCTAGAAGGGTCTCAAGCACCCCTGAGGGTCCTTGGCTCACCCTCTCAGGGGCATTGGTATAACAGAAAAATTAATGGGCTTTGTAACCATACAGAGTTGCATTCGAATTCTGCTTCCTCAGCAGGCTTTGCAGTTGGACAAATATGTATTTTTTTTGTCTCCCTGGCTTTACTATTTTTACTGAAGTATAGTTGATTTACAATAGTATATTAGTTTCAGGTGTACAACACAGTGATTCAACATTTTTATAGATCATACTCCACTTAAAGTTATTATAAAATATTGGCTATATTCCGTGTGTAGTATATTACATCCTTATATCTTATTTATTTATTTTTTTATTTTATTTTTTTTATTATCCCCTCCCTGTCCTTTGCATTCCCCCTAGTTCTTTTTTTTTTTTTTTTTTTTAGTAAATTTATTTATTTATTTATTTTATTTTTGGCTGTGTTGGGTCTTCGTTTCTGTGCGAGGGCTTTCTCCAGTTGCGGTGAGCGGGGGCCACTCTTCATCGCGATGCGCGGGCCTCTCACTGTCGCAGCCTCTCCCGTTGCAGAGCACAGGCTCCAGACGCACAAGCTCAGTAGTTGTTGCTCACAGGCTTAGTCACTCCGCGGCATGTGGGATCCTCCCAGACCAGGGCTCGAACCTGTGTCCCCTGCATTGGCAGGCAGATTCTCAACCACTGCGCCACCAGGGAAGCCCCATCTTATTTATTTTATACCTACTAGTTTGTACCTCTTAATCTCCTACCCCTGTCTTGCCCCTCCCCCATCCCTCTTCCCACTGGTAACCACTAGATTGTTCTTCTTATCTATGAGTCTGTTTCTATTTTATCTTCATTCATTTCATTTCTTAGATTCCACATATACGTAAAAACATACAGTATTTGCCTTTCTCTGACTTGTTTCACTAAGCATAATACTCTCCAGATCCATCCATGCTATTTTAAATGGCAATATTCATTCTTTTTTATGGCTGAGAAGTATTCCATTGTGTGTGTGTGTGTGTGTGTGTGTGTGTGTGTGTATACCACATCTTTATCCATTCATCTGTTGATGGACAATTAGGCTGCTTCTGTATCTTGGCTATTGTAAATAATGTTGCTATGAACATTGGGGTGCATATATCTTTTTGTTTTCTTCAGATATATACCCAGTAGTAAAAGTGCAAAATCATATGGTAGTTCTATTTTTAGTTTTTTGAGGAACCTCCATACTGTTTTCCATAGTGGCTGCACCAATTTACATTCCCACCAAAAGTGTACTAGGGTTCACTTTTCTTCACATCCTTGCCAACATTTGTTATTTGTTATCTATTTGATGATAACCATTCTGACAGGTGTAAGGTGATATCCCATCATGGCTTTCATTTGCATTTCCCTGATGATTAGTGATGTTGAGCATCTTTTCATGTGTCTAGTTGTCATCTGTATGTCTTTGGAAAATGTCTATGCAGGTCTTCTGCCAATTTTTTAATCAGGTTTTTTTTTTTTTGCTACTGAATTGTATGAGCTATATATATATTTTGGATATTAGCCCCTTATCAGACATGTCATTTACAAATATTTTCTCCCATTTAGTAGGTTGTCTTTTTAGTTTGTTAATGCTTTCCTTTGCCCTGGCTTTACTTTTTTATGGTTTTGTTTTGTTTTGTTTGTTTGTTTGTTTTTTGTTTTGCCTGGCTTTACTTTTAATTTTTAATTAATAAATTTTATTTTTAGAGACATTTAATTTTCACAGCAAAGTTATGCAGGAAGTACAGAGAGTTCCCATATACCCCTTGTACCAAACACACACAACATCCCCCACTCCAAACCTATATTTAAAGACTGCTTAAACATTCATTATATGATCTTGGACAAATCACTTTATGACTCTGAACTTCAGTTTTCTCATTTATATAATAGGGTGAATAATATTTATATAAAGAATTATCAAGAGAATTAGAGATACTGTTCATAACATTACCTTGCATTATACCCATACATACTTAGTACTTAACGTCTAATAAATCAAAAGCTTTGTTTAAAAAACAACCATCTTGATGGGCCAGAATAATGGGCTAAAAATAAAATGATAAAGCATAATAGGTATGTATTAGTATACTATGGCTGCTGAAGTAAATTACCACAAACTTGGTGACTTAAATCAAAATATATTTTTTCTCTTAAAGTTTTTTAGGTCAGAAGTTCAAATTTAATTTCACATGGCGAAAATCATGGTATCAGCAAAGCCATATTCCCTCCAGAGTCTACTGCCTTTTCTAGCTTCTAGAGCTACATTCCTTTCATTTCTTGGTTTGTGGTTCTTTCCTCCATCTTCAAAGCCAGTGGTGTAGTATTTTGTTTCATTTTTCACATTGTCTTCTCCTTTGGTCACATCTCCCATATCCTCTCCTATAAGGACACTTATGATGTCATTTAGGGCCTACCCAGACAATCCAGGATAATCTCCCCATCTCAAGATCCTTAATTTAATCACATCTGCAGAGTCCCTTTTACCATATAAGGCAACATTCACAGGTTCAAGAGATTAGGACTGGATATCTTTCGGAGCCATTATTCAACTTACCATAGGTATAAATATAAAGGTGGCATCGACGTTTAAAAAACCAACTATTTCATGTTCAGGGTGATTAAGAAAGCTGGACCACATAAGTCCATTTGAAAACAAGATTATTTGATACAATCAGTGTGATCATTGGTGTGACTTGCTTACAAAAAAAAACCCAAAAAACCTACTGCATTTCAATTTTACATTGCATCAGAAGAGGTAGAGGGTTCAGAATCAGAAAGACAACAGTCTCAGATCACACTTGGATTATTGTATTTTGTTATAAATTACACAGTTTAAAAAGAGACAATTAAAAACTCATACATATCTAGAGGAAAATAACTAGTATGATGAGAAACTAAAAAGTCTATTCTATAATAAATAGCTAATATCTACTGTACTTATTATATGCCAGGCACTGTTCTAAATAAATTACTTGGCTCAGTTAATTCTTTCAACAACTCTATGAGGTAGATACTACTTGTTAATTGCCCCCATTTTCCAGGCACAAATAAGTAATTTGCTCAGAACTGCATATGTTAGTAAACTACTAGGTCAGATTCAACCCCAAGCAATCTGGCTCTGGAGCCCAAAATTTAGGCACTACACTATATTGTCTTTCTAAGATACCAGGGAATGAAAGAGTCATTTCAGGAAATAAGAAAACCCATATTTAAATGACTAAAGGATTATCAGGTAGAAAAGGAATTAGACTTAGTCTGTGTCATTATAGAAAGCAAGACAAAGACTAAGGGCTAAAAATTACACCTTTTTTAAAAACATCTTTATTGGAGTATAACTGCTTTACAGTGTTGTGTTAGTTTCTGCTGTATAACAAAGTGAATCAGCTATATGTATACATATATCCCCATATCCCCTCCCTCTTGTGTCTCCCTCCCACCTTCCCTATCCCACCCTTCTAGGTGCTCACAAAGCACTTAGCTGATCTCCCTGTGCTATGCAGCTGCTTCCCACTAGTTATCTACCTTACATTTGGTAGTGTATATGTCAATGCTACTCTCTCACTTCGTCCCAGCTTACCCTTCCCCCTCAGGACAGGAAAAATTACACCATTTGAAGGAGTTCAGTAGATTCATTCTGAATCTGCTTTGTGAGATTGTCAGTCTCCCATTAATGGAAATGATTAATCAGAGGCTAAACACCTGCTGAAGATGTTCTAGAAACTGGATGGAGTGGTGAGGACTACAACTCCCTAAGAAAAGCTCACAAATGCAGTCATGGTGGAAAGGAGCCCCCCGCCCAGGGGAAATCTTCCATCACCACACCAAAGGGCTCTCTTCATACCTCCCTCTTGAGAATCACTATCATAGAGTCTTTCTAAAGGGAGGTTATAAGATTTAGCAGTAAAATGGAAAGACTTTATGAATGTTAATTTTATCCAGCAGCCCAAGAAACTTACACAGGCTAATTCAAACCTTGCTGCCATTGTCACGTCTACAATATATCTATCATCTGGAGGTCACAGATTATATTAAGATAGTGGTCTCCAAACATTTTCAACCATGAGCCACAATAACAAATATATTTTACACCATTACTAAGTGTCAAAGAGTTCCACAAATAACACCCTTACATACACTCATATTTTCTATTGTCTATTTTATTTTTAAAAAATTGCTAATCATAATTCAAATTAATTTCATGATGGCACCAATGGTTTCTCAACTCATAGTATAAAAAACTTTAAGCTAAGAGTGATATTTACCTGTTGTTTCCCAAATATTTCTGAAGTTTTCTAATGCTATGTATTCACTGTTTATATATAAATAACATTTTTCTGTATTCTCAGTTCCTTGATAGACTTCACCTACCGTGATCTTTGCCTCCACATTACTTCAGCTACCCTGTCCCTTGGTCAGAACCTAGACCTTTATCTATAATGAAACTACATCTAAAATCACATTTTCAAGTGTACTACTCTCTGACTATCACTGATATCTTTACTGACGCTCTAGAAAACTATTCCTAAAATTATTTGCATATCCAATGTGTGCACCCCATCACCTCTGACTCTCCATTGCCCCCCATGTCTTTATGCAGCTTAGATTCCACAGTCCATCATAATAATCATTACTTTTATATACCCCTTCATCTCCCTTGCCACTCTCCCTTTGTCATACAGTCAGCCCTCTGTATCTGCAGGTTTCACATCCATGGTTGATTGAGTCCACTGATGCAAAACGTGTAGACATGGAGGGCCAACTGTATTCATTATACTATGCCATTTTATATAAAGGACTTGAGCATCTGTAGATTTTGGTATCTGGTGGGGGCTCCTAGAACCAATCCCCCGTGGATACCGAGGGATGACTATACTTCCTTGGCAAACTACCAACTCTAATTAAATTCAATTACCCCTTCTTTCTCAAACAATTCAGTCCTAAAGCCATTAAGCGGGATAAAGAAAGAACAAGGAAGGTGTTGAGAGTGAAGAGGGTTATCTATGATGGCTTGGTATGGGGTGTCAGGGCCTCAACAAGGTGAGGAAGGCATCTAACCAGAGGGAATCCTGATATGGGGTGTCAGAGCCCAAGGGGGTGAGTAGGGGGATGGGCATCTGTTGTGGGGTATCAGAGCTCAAATGTAATAAGCAGTGTGTCCATTAGACTTAGAGAGGAGCCCCAGAGCCCAAGTGTGGTGGAGAAGGGGGGCCATGTGGAGGTGTGGCCAGAGCATTAGAACCAAAGCAGGATAAGGGAGGTGTACATGCTAGAGGGTGTTTGGCATGGGATGTTAGAGCCCAAACAGGGTAAGGTAGGTGTCCATGTGTCTGGAGGGGAGTGGCCTAGAATGGGGACACAGAGCCTGAGCAAGATTAGGAGACCATCTCCATTAGGAAGGGAATGGTGGTGGAAATGGGAGATTGATTACAAGGGGATTGCTCCATTAAAGATAATGGAAGCCAGGTTTCTTACTGTTACAGATAAAGCGAGAAAATTAGATTAAATCCTGTGATATTAGATTGACTTTGGTATTCAAGGGTTTTAATATTTATATAGAGAGAAATAAATATAGATATAAAAAACTGTGTAATTTTCAAAAGTGTCAAGGTCATAAAAGTCAAAGAAAGAGTGGGGATCTATTCCAGACTGAAGAAGACTGAAGATATATGACCGTTAAATGCAACACAAGACTGTGAACTGTTTTTTATTTTTCCCATAAAGAACAGTATTGAGACAATTTTTGGAACATGAATGACCTCTAAGGATTTGATTGCAGTATAATATCATTGTTAATTTTTTTTATATTTTGCTGCTTTGTGGTCATATAAGATAATTTCCTTGTTTGTAGGAAACACATGTGAAAGTATTCAGGGGTAATGTGGTACAACTTATTCTCAAATGGTAATTTTAAAAAGTTACTTGTACTATATGTCCAGCTTCTCTCTAAATCTGTGACTGTTTTCAGAATTTTAAGAATGAAAATGAAACCCACAAAACCATGGTGATTTTGTTTCACTTTACATTTATAACCACAAGCCTGAAGTGGGTAACCAGTGCTGTCCAACAGTCCTATTTCCCTAGTTGGTTCACTCTCTCACTTGTTGAGATTGCTATTTCACATCTCCTCCCCCCTTCAACACCTCCCTACCTTGCTTCTAGTTTCAGAAAAACAAAATCTATCAAAAGAGAACTTCCTTATCCTTTCACCACAAGTTCTTTATCCTACCTGCATCTGTACTGACATACTCTGCCTCCCCACCTGTTACTATGGATAAATTGTTCCTTCTCCTAAGACCAACCCTTCACTTATACCCTGGATTCCATTCTTCTTGCTCCTGTATCATCAATAGTTTCCCTCTCTATTAAATAATTCCAACCAGCACACAAACATACTCTACTATCTCCCATCAAAAAGAAAAAAAAAGAACTACAGCTAATGTACATTCTTTGCTCCCAATTTTAGAAAAGTCCTCCAAATAATTCTATTCTCCCTGCCTCCACTTCCTTTCCTGTCATCCTCTTGGACCCACTCCAATCAACCTTTTGATCTCAGGGTTCCACTAAAATATCTCTCACTAAGGTCACCTATAATCCTCATATCACCAAATACCCAGTCCTCATCTTGATCTCTCAGCAGCATTTGTTACAATTAATCACTCCCTCTTTCTGAAAACACTGGTTTCATTTGGCTTTCATGACAAACAGCTGTCCTTATTTTCCTCCTACCATACTGACTATTCCTTTTGTCTCCTTTACTAGATTCTCTAATTCCCTAACACTAAACATTGGATTATACCAGGGCTGGTCCTTGAACTTATTCTATTCTCTATCTACACTCATTCCCTAAGTGATTTTATTCAGTCTTGTGGTTTTAAATACCATTTCTAACCTGATAACTACCAAATTTATATCTCCATATCTGAAATCCAAATTTCCAAATCCAAATGAGTACTAGATATCATCACTTGAATATCTCAAATTTAATATATCTACAACAGAACCCTTAATTCAAAGTCCCAGCCACACAAAATCTGGTCCTTCCTCAGGGTTTTCCTCTTCAGTATATGGTGCTACCATTCACTTTATTGCTTAGGCTAAAATCCTTGGAAACACCCTTGATTCTCTTTCTCTCACACCCGAAACACAATCCCTCAGCAAATGTGTTAGTTTGGCCTTTAAAATATATCTAGAATCTCTGGCAAAAGATAGTGTAGACTCACATTTCCCTGTCCCTTCACTCTAAATACAACTAAATACATTGGAAATAATTAATAAACAAGATAAAAGGATTTTGTAATATGGAAAGAAGGTAGACAGAATAGGGACCTCAAGTTTTAAAGAACAACAATGCTGTGAGTTCCCTGAGTTTTTCTTTTATCTCCAAAATATCCAAGGCTGGGCACCAGGAGGCCTGCAATCTAGAACTGCCAATAGGCATAGAAAAAAGAGTAAAGACAGCTTTCTTTGGCCAAAGTACTAAGAAAAGGGAAGTCCAATTGAGACCTAGTGGGGAGCCCCAACCGCTGCTTCACAACTGGGCCACCAGAGGATGATTTGATCAGGACACAGAGGCAGCTGCAAAGCCCTTGGAAGGCCAACCTCCACTCCAAAACCAGGACATGAGCATGTAGACTGACATGCCCATAGTAGAAGCTTCAAAACCCCAATGGGTCATCCCACCTCCTACTTCACAAAAAGGACACTGGTGGCCTAAAGTGGCATCAGCAAAGCCCAAGCAGACCAACCCAACCCCAGTTCAACACTGGTGGCAACTGCAGACTGGCCTGCCTGCAGTGGAAGCAGTAAACCACTAGGGCAACACAATTCCTGTTCCACACCTGGGCACCACCATCTCCCAGTCCTCTATCTAGTGGCTAGGAGAAGATGCAGTCACAGTGGCTTCTGTCCCAATCCCTGCAGGGGAAAGTGGCCCAATGACAACAGTGGCCTAGGAAAGAGTTTTATGCTCTGGCAAGTGGCACCAACGTAGAATGAACAGAAGCTGCAGCAGCATCAGAAGAATGAAACAGATCAGAATAGCAGTGAAATGACTGAAAACTAAAATGTCATAGGACCTAAAGTCCACAGAAGTAGGCAAGGACCCACATTCTAAACTTAAATAGAATGACTGCCTGCTAAAATAGAAGATTTAAATAGGATCAAGAGACTCTTAAAATAGTAACCAAAATACCCAAGATGCAATCAAACATCACTCCTCATACCAAGAAACAAAAAAACACAATTTTAATGAAAAAAGACAATTAAGTGACACCATTACAGTTATCTGACAACAATTTCAAGGCTGCTATCATAAAAAATGCCTCAAAAGACAATTAAAATTATCTTGAAAAAATACAAAAATCGAAAATCTAAGCAGGGAAAAAGGACTTATTTTTTTAAAAGAACCAAATGGAAATTACAGAACTGAAAAAAAAAATAAAATGGCCAAAAATTTTTTTAATTGCTAGATGGACTCAATTCTAGAATAGAGATGAGAGAGAACAGAATCAGTGAAATTGAAGACAGATCACAGTTTTCAACTGACCCAGTCTGAACAAAGAGAGAACTGACCCAGTCTGAACAAAGAGAGAAAACAGAGTGGAGAAAAAAGGAAAAAAAAAACAGAGACTTGGGGATCTGTGCAACAATAACAAAATACTTAAGATCTGTATCACTGGAGATGCAGAAGGAAATGAAAAAGAATGTGGAGCTGAAAAGGTATTTGAAGAGGAAAGAAAAACAAAGGAAACAAACAGAAAACAAATAATAAAATGGAGACTGGTTATGTCAACAAGATGGTGGAACATGAAATCCCAGACCCTCCTTCCCAAACACAGAGGCACTGATTCAAAAACACAGAGATGAATACCCTTCGTGAGAAATCCAGAAACCAGTTAAAACGCTCCTGCACCCTAGTTGAGTGTGAAAACAGTTGCATCAAATCCAGTAAAAAAAAATTGTGGCATTTATTTACCATAGTTCCTCTCACTGTCTCAGGGTGGTGCATTCGGGAAAAAATTCCCAGCTTTTGGCTTCTTCCTGAGGAGGGAAAGAAGACAGAAACATATGTCCAATGTTCAGATTTTTCAGGGGACTCTCCAAGGGACTGGTCTGTGTCTTGCCTGAATCTGGGCACTGGTGGGAATAGGCGTCAGTTTGGGGGATGCTGAGAACAAGGGTGAAGTTTGGACCAGCATGTGTTCACTTGTCATAGTCCCCCACCACCCAGCTCAACACAGAACAAAGGGGAGAAAATCCTGAACTCCTGGCTTCTCCCTGAGGAGGAAAAGACTTGGAGCATGTGTTCAACATTCAGGCTTTTGGAGGGGCTGGTCACTAGCTCACCTGTCCCAGAATGCTGACAGGACCTGGCATATAATCTAGATGCCTGGAAGCCTCTGAGAACAAAAGAGAACTGGATGGTTTGTTGCTGTTCCAGAGGCACACAATATAGCATACAGCTCAGAGGCCCTCCCTTGGTGAGGGGAGGGAGAGGGAAGAGACGATTGGAGCATGTAATACTCTGGCTTTTTTTGGGAGGTGGGGCTGCCCAAGGAGCTGGTTTCTGTCTCACCAGACTCAGAGCACTGATAGGACCCAGCATACTGGAGAAGACTGGGGACCACTGAGAACAAAAGAGAGCTGGACAGCTTACTGCTGCTCTACAAAACCTGCAGACAGTACCACAGACAGACCTTACAAGGAAGAAGAAATTATTATCTCCTAAAAAAAATAATCCAGCAAATATCTCCAATAGAGAATTTATATTTACAAACTGAGAGAAAATATATCCACAGAAAATACTTGAGAGACTACTAGAATCTCTAGGTGGGATGACTGATAAAGGTCTTTCACTGTATAAAGCCAAGAGGTAAAAGAGATGGCTGCTTTTCCAAACGTGCATATCCCAACACAAAGTTATAAAGGCATATGAAGAAACAGGGAAACACAGCCCTATCAAATAAAAAAAAAATCCAGAAATTGACCCTAAAGAAAAATATTTATATGAATTACCTGACAAAAACTTCAAAATAACCATCATAAAGCTGTTCAACAAGCTCAGGAAAGGTGCATAAATAAGAATAGAATATCAACAAAGAGAAAATATAAAAATGAACTACACAGAAATTTTGGAGCTGAAGAATACCTGAACTAAAAAATTCACTAGAGGGGTTAAAGAGCACACTTGATCAAGCAGAAGAAAAAATCAGCAAATCAAAGAGAAGTCACTTAAAATTATCCAGAGGATCATAAAGAAAAAAGAGTGAAGAAAGCCTAAGGGACTTATATGACAACATCAAATGAACCCATATATGCATTATGGGAGTACCAGAAGGAGAAGAAAGAAAGGGGCAGAAAGCTTATTTAAAGAAATAATGACACTAATGAAAGAAATTAAAGATGATACAGATGGAGAGATATACCGTGTTCTTGGATTGTAAGAATCAACATTGTGAAAATGACTATACTACCCAAAGCAATCTACAGATTCAATGCAATCCCTATCAAACTACCAATGGCATTTTTTACAGAACTAGAACAAAAAATTTCACAATTTGTATGGAAACACAAAAGACCCCAAATAGCCAAAGCAATCTTGAGAAAGAAAAACGGAGCTGGAGGAATCAGCCTCCCTGACTTCAGACTATACTACAAAGCTACAATAATCAAGACAGTATGGTACTGGCACAAAAATACAAATATAGATCAATGGAACAGGATAGAAAGCCCAGAGATAAACCCATACACATATGGTCGCCTTATTTTTGATAAAGGAGGCAAGAATATACAATGGAGAAAAGACAGCCTCTTCAATAAGTGGTGCTGGGAAAACTGGACAGCTACATGGAAAAGAATGAAATTAGAATACTCCCTAACACCATACACAAAAATAAACTCAAAATGCATTAGAGACCTAAATGTAAGGCCAGACACTATCAAACTCTTAGAGGAAAACATAGGCAGAACACTCTATGACATAAATCACAGCAAGATCCTTTTTGACCCACCTCCTAGGAAATGGAAATAAAAAGAAAAATAAACAAATGGGACCTAATGAAACTTAAAAGCTATTGCACAGTAAAGGAAACCATAAACAAGACGAAAAGGCAACCGTCAGAATGGGAGAAAATATTTGCAAATGAAGCAACTGACAAAGGATTAATCTCCAAAATTTACAAGCAGCTCATGCAGCTCAATATCAAAGAAACAAAAAATCCAATCCAAAAATGGGCAGAAGACCTAAATAGACATTTCTCCAAAGAAGGTATACAGATTGCCAACAAACACATGAAAGGATGCTCAACATCACTAATCACTACAGAAATGCAAATCAAAACTACAATGAGGTATCACCTCACAGCAGTCAGAATGGCTAGCATCAAAAATTCTACAAACAATAAACGCTGGAGAGGGTGTGGAGAAAAGGGAACCTTCTTGCACTGTTGGTGGGAACGTAAATTGATACAGCCACTGTGGAGAACAGTATGGAGGGTCCTTAAAAAACTAAAAATAGAGCTACCATAAGACCCAGCAATCCCACTACTGGGCCTATACCCTGAGAAGACCATAATTCAAAAGGAGTCATGTACCACAATGTTCACTGCAGCTCTATTTACAACAGCCAGGACATGGAAGCAACCTAAATGTCCATCAACAGAGGAATGGATAGAGAAGATGTCGCACATATATACAATGGAATATTACTCAGCCATAAAAAGAAACGAAATTGAGTTATTTGTAGTGAGGTGGATGGACCTAGAGTCTGTCATACAGAGTGAAGTAAGTCAGAAAGAGAAAAACAAATACCATATGCTAACACATATATATGGAATCTAAAAAAACAAAATGGTTCTGAAGAACCTAGGGGCAGGACAGGAATAAAGATGCAGACGTAAAAATGGACTTGAGGACATGGGGAGGGGGAAGGGTAACCTGGGACGAAGTGAGAGAGTGGCATGGACATATATACACTACAAAATGTAAAATAGATAGCTAGTGGGAAGCAGCTGCATAGCACAGGGAGATCAGCTCGGTGCTTTGTGACCATCTAGAGGGGTGGGATAGGGCGGATGGGAGGGAGACGCAAGAGGGAGGAGATATGGGTATATATGTATATGTATAGTTGATTCACATTGTTATAAAGTAGAAACTAACACACCATTGTAAAGCAACTATACTCTAAAAAAGATGTTAAAAAAAAAAAAGAAAGAACGGCAAAATTTCTCAAATCTAAGGAAGGAAATGGACATCTACATTCAGAAGCCCGGTGAATTCCAATTATGATGAAGTCAATGTAATCACCCTGAGACAAATTATAATCAAATTGTCAAATATCAAAAAGACAAATATTTTGAAACCATCAAGAGAAAAGAGATCTAAGCAATGGGAGCTCTTATAAAACCATCAGTGGATTTGTCAGCAGAAACCTTGCTGGACAAGAGGGAGTGGGATGATATATTCAAAGTGCTGAAAGGCAAAAATTGCCAACCAAGAATACTATTTCTGGAGAAACTGTCCTTCAAAACGGAAGGATAAATAAAGACTTTCTTGTATAAACAAAGGCAGAGGGAGTTCATTACCACTAGACTTGCCTTAGAATAAATGCTAAAGGGAGTCCTTCAGTATGAAATATAAGAATACTAGAAAGGAACATGAAAGCATAAACTTCACTGGCAAAGGTAAATATAAAAACAAAACAGAATATTATAATACTCTAATGGTGGTATGTAAATCACTTAATTCTGGTATAGAATTTAAAAGACCAAAGTATAAAAAATATAACTATAAAAATGTGTTAATGGATACAGAATACAAATTATGTAGTTTGTGACATCAATAACATAAAGTGTGGCGGGAGAAGAAATAAAAAAGTAGAGGTTCTGTATGCAATTGAAATTGTTTTTGACTTAAAATAGATTGTTATAGCTATAAGATATTTTATATAATTCCCATGGAAATCACAAAAAAAACTATAAAAATACACAAAAGAAAATGGGAAAAGAATGAAAGCATGTTGCTACAAAATGTCAAGTAAACACAAAGGAAAATAGCAAGAGGAAAAGAGGGACAAAAGAGCTACAAACTAGACAGAAAACAATGAACAAAACAGCAATTGTAAGTCCTTCACTATCAATAATTATTTTAAATATATATGAATTTAACTCTCCAATCAAAATAATAGAGTGGCTGAATGCATTTTAAAAAAACCCAAATCCAACATATACTGTCTACAAGAGACTCATTTTATATTTAAGGCTACATACAGGCTGAAAGTGAAAGAATGGAAAAATATGTTCCATCCAAATGGTAACAAAAAGAGTAGAGGTAGCCATATTTGTATCAAACAAAACAGACTTTAAGTTAAGAACTGTCATAAGAGACAAAGAAGGACATTTATAATGATAAAAGGGTCAATTCAATAGAAATATATAACAATTATAAATATATATGGACCCAACATCAGAGCACCCAAATATATTAAGCAAATGTTGACAGAACTGAAAGGAGAAATAGATAGCAACACAACAATACTAGGATTTTTCAACACTAATAAATAGAACATCCATACAGAAGACCAATAAGGAAACAGAGAACCTGAACAACACTATAGGTCACTTTAGAACACTGTGGACCTGTCAGACATATATAAAACCCACATGGAACATTCTCTGGGGTAAATCACATGTTAAGTGACAAAACACGTCTTAATAAGTTTAAGAAGATTGAAAACATATCAAGTATCTATTCTTACCACAATGGAATGAAATTAGAGATGAATAGCGGAAAGAAAGTTGGAAAATTCACAAATATGTAGACATTAATATGCACATTCTTGAGCAATCAATGTGTCAAAAAATAAATCAAAAGGGAAATTAGAGCATCATGTGGTGTAAGAAGTTCCGCCTATTAACCCCCCTTTCTGACAATGAATTAGACACCTATCCATGAACAAAAGAATTGTTGTGGGATCTAGCACCGTATACCAATGGACCCAGGAGGAGTCTCGCCCACCTGTGCATCTGGTAATAGGCAGACAGACCTTGGTACAGACTTTGGAACCTGCAGAGACAGAAAACAGCAAACCTGCCCAGATTCCTCTCACTATGTTTAGGAAAAAACCTGGAGAGTGCTGAACTGGACAGATTCCCACTGACAAGAGAGAATTTACAGAAGTCCATCCTTCCTGAGGGGAGATTCCAGCATGGCATTGGAGAAAAAAAAATGTTCCCCCTACCAAAAATATACTGCATGGGGCTGATTTATCTGGCTGCAGTGATTTCTCCCTCAGGGGAAAAGGAGAACAGTGAGTGAGTGACTGGCTTCTCCAGTTGTGTGGGATACAGCTGGTGAAACTCATTTTTCTCCAGGAGCACCCAAAGTACTGAGGTGAGACTGGGGGGAGGAAGGATATTGGGAAAGAGGCAGATAAGAATTTCAAAGGGCATTAAAGGGAGCTCAGCAGCAAGCCCGCCCATGAGCCTCTGGGATTACCACACCCAGGGATCTCTCTTCTGGATCCTCAGGCCCCCAACATGCTGAGTGCTAAACCCACACCTCCTCCCACTCTGAGGCCAGTTCCTGTGTGTGCCTCCATGTGTAGTGCATGATAGAGAGCTCCAATAGACAAGGAAGCACACACAGAAAACAGGCCCCAGTCTATGGGCAAGGGAGAAAGCACAAACTTGAGCTATAGTGCCACTTTCTGGAAAATAAGAGAGGTTTCCAGTAGCCAGCCTGATGAGTTGTAAGAGCCAGAGAAGACATAAAACTTAAGAATTCTGCCACAAGAGGGCGCAAGAAGAGTGGAGCAGGTGTACTGATACAAAGAGGGAGAAAACCCAAGATAATAACACCACCATCAAACAGAATACTGCACCCTGAAGGTAATTAATAAAGATTTAAGGATATATCTTCTATTTTAAATGCAAAAGCAGCAATACAAAAGTACAAGGAATGTGAAAAATCAAGGAAATATATCATCACAAAAGGAAAATAATAATTCCCCAATAACAGAGCTAAAAGGCATGAAATTTTGTGATCTAGCTGATAAAGAATTCAAAATTGCTGTTTTAAAGAAACTCAATGAGCTACAAGAAAACTCAGAAAGATAATTCAACAAGGTCTTGAAAAAATACTTGATCAAAATGAAATAGGAATCATATAAGAGAACCAAATAGAAATTCTGCTGCTGAAGTACACAATAAATGAAATTAAAAATGCAATAGAGAGCATCTGCAGTACAATAGAGCAAATGGAAGAATGAATAAGTTAGTTAGAGGATAGGAATTTTGAATTAACCGAGTTAGAGGTGAACAAAGAAAAAGAGAATGAAAAAGACCAAGGAAAGCCTACATGGTATATTGGATTCCAGTAAAAGTACAAATATTAGAATAATCAAGAATCTTAAGAAGAGAGGACGAAAGGAGCAGAAATTTTATTTAAAGAAATAATAGTCAAGAACTTCCCAAACCTGGGGAGAGAACTGGACATCCAAATACATAAAACGAATACAGGCATACCTCATTTTATTGTGCTTCACTTTATGGCACTTTGCAGATACCATGTATTTTACAAACTGAAGGTTTGTGGCAACCCTGCATTGAGCATGTCTATTGGTGCCACTTTCCCAGCAGCATTTGCTCACTTTGTTTCTCTGTGCCACATTTTGGTAATTCTTGCAATATTTCAAAGTTTTTCATGAGTATTGTATTTTTTAGGGTGATCTGTGATTAGTGATCTTTGTTTCTATTGTAATTGTATTGGAGCACTACAAACTGCACCCACATAAGGCAGAGAACTTAACTGATAAATGTCGTGTGTGTTCTGACTGCTCTACCATCCAGCCGTTCCACTTTCTCTTCCTCTCCTCAGGCCTCCCTATTCCTTGAGACATATCAATATTTAAATTAGGCCAATAAATAACCCTACAATGGCCTCTAAGTGAAAGGAAGGGTTGCACATCTCTCACTATAAATCAAAAGCTAGAAATGGCATGGAGGGAGAAGATGGCAGAAGAGTAAGACGCGGAGATCACCTTCCTTCACACAGATACAGTAGAAATACATCTACACGTGGAACTGCTCCTACAGAACACCCACTGAATGCTGGCAGAAAACGTCCGACCTCCAAAAAGGCAAGAAACTCCCCCCGTACTTGGGTAGGGCAAAAGAAAAAAGAAATAACAGAGACAAAAGAATAGGGATGGCACCTGCACCAGTGGGAGGGAGCTGTGAAGGAGGAAAGGTGTCCACGCACTAGGAAGCCCCTTCGTGGGCGGAGACTGCGGGTGGCAGAGGGGGGAAGCTTCGGAGCCACGGAGGAGAGCGCAGCCACAGAGGTGCGGAGGGCAAAGCGGAGAGGTTCCCGCACGGAGGAGCAGTGCCGAACAGCACTCACCAGCCCGAGAGGCTTGTCTGCTCACCCGCCGGGGCGGGCGGGGCTGGGAGCTGAGGCTCGGCTTCGGTTGGATCGCAGGGAGAGGACTGGGGCTGGCGGCGTGAACACAGCCTGAAGGGGTTGGCGCACCACAGCTAGCCGGGAGGGAGACCGGGAAAAGGTCTGCAGCTGCCGAAGAGGCAAGAGACTTTTTCTTGCCTCTTTGTTTCGCTGCGCGCAAGGAGAGGGGATTCAGAGCGCCGCCTAAACGAACTCCAGAGAAGGACGCGAGCCGCGGCGATCAGCGCGGACCCCAGAGACGGGCGTGAGACGCTGGGGCTGCTGCTGCCGCCTCCAAAAAGCCTGTGTGTGAGCACAGGTCACTCTCCACACCGCCCCTCCCGGGAGCCTGTGCAGCCCGCCACTGCCAGGGTCCCGGGATCCGGGGACAACATCCCCGGGAGAACGCACTGCGCGCCTCGGGCTGGTGCAACGTCACGCCGGCCTCGGCCGCCGCAGGCTCGCCCCGCCTCCTCTGTACCCCTCCCTCCCCGTGGCCTGGGTGAGCCAGAGCCCCCGAAGCAGCTGCTCCTTTAACCCCGTCCTGTCTGGGCGGGGAACAGACACCCTCAGGCGACCTACACGCAGAGGCGGGTCCAAATCCAAAGCTGAACCCCAGGAGCTGTGCGAACAGGGAAGAGAAGGGGAAATCTCTCCCAGCAGCCTCAGAAGCAGCGGATTAAAACTCCACAAACAACTTGATGTGCCTGCATCTGCTGAATACCTGAATAGACAACGAATCATCCCAAATTCAGGAGGTGGACTCTGGGAGCAGGAGATACTAATTTTTCCCCTTTTCCTTTTTTTGTGACTGTATATGTATATGCTTCTGGGTGAGATTTTTGTCTGTATAGCTTTGCTTTACAATAGCTTTATTTTACTTCACTATATTATAGCCTCTTTCTTTCTTTCTTTCAATTTTTTCTCCCTTTTACTCTGAGCCATGTGGACGAAAGGCTCTTGGTGCTCCAGCCAGGCATCAGGGCCGTGCCTCTGAGGTGGGAGAGCCAACTTCAGAACACTGGTCCACAAGAGACCTCCCAGCTCCACGTAACACCAAACGGCAAAAATCTCCCAGAGATCTCCATCACAACATCAAAACCCAGCTTCACTCAACGACCAGCAAGCTACACTGCTGGACACCCTATGCCAAACAACTAGCTAGACAGGAACACAACCCCATCCATTAGCAGAGAGGCTGCCTAAAATCATAATAAGGCCACAGACACCCCAAAATACACCACCAGACGTGGATGTGCCCACCAGAAAGACAAGATCTAGCCTCATCCACCAGAACTCAGGCACTAGTTCCCTCCACCAGGAAGCCTACACAACCCACTGAACCAAACTTAGCCACTGGGGACAGATACAAAAAAAAACGGGAACTACGAACCTGCAGCCTGTGAAAAGGAGACCCCAAACACAGTAAGATAGGCAAAATGAGACGACAGAAAAACACACAGCAGATGAAGGAGCAGGCTCAAAACACACTGGACTTAATAAATGAAGAGGAAATAGGTAGTCTACCCGAAAAAGAATTCAGAATAATGATAGTAAGGATGATCCAAAATCTTGGAAATAGAATAGACAAAATGCAAGAAACATTTAACAAGGATGTAGAAGAACTAAAGAGGAACCAAGCAATGATGAAAAACACAATAAATGAAATTAAAAATACTCTAGATGGGATCAATAGTAGAATAACTGAGGCAGAAGAAAGGATAAGTGACCTGGAAGATAAAATGGTGGAAATAACTACTACAGAGCAGGATAAAGAAAAAAGAATGAAAAGAACTGAGGACAGTCTCAGGGACCTCTGGGACAACATTAAACGCGTCAACATTCGACTTATAGGGGTACCAGAAGAAGAAGAGAAAAAGAAAGGGACTGAGAAAATTTTTGAAGAGATTATAGTTGAAAGCTTCCCTAATATGGGAAAGGAAATAGTTAATCAAGTCCTGGAAGCACAGAGAGTCCCATACAGGATAAACCCAAGGAGGAACACGCCAAGACACATATTAATCAAACTGTCAAAAATTAAATATAAGGAAAACATATTAAAGGCAGCAAAGGAAAAAAAAACAAATAACACACAAGGGAATCCCCATAAGGTTAACATCTGATCTATCAGCAGAAACTCTGCAAGCCAGAAGGGAGTGGCAGGATATACTTAAAGTGATGAAGGAGAAAAACCTACAACCAAGATTACTCTACCCAGCAAGGATCTCATTCAGATTCAATGGAGAAATTAAAACCTTTACAGACAAGCAAAAGCTGAGAGAGTTCAGCACCACCAAACCAGCTTAACAACAAATGCTAAAGGAAATTCTCTAGGCAAGAAACACAAGAGAAGGAAAACACCTACAATAACAAACCCAATACATTTAAGAAAATGGGAATAGGAACATACATATCGATAATTACCTTGAATGTAAATGGATTAAATGCTCCCACCAAAAGACACAGGCTGGCTGAATGGATACAAAAACAAGACCCATATATATGCTGTCTACAAGAGACCCACTTCAGACCTAGAGACACATACAGACTGAAAGTGAGGGGATGGAAAAAGATATTCCATGCAAATGGAAATCAAAAGAAAGCTGGAGTAGCAATTCTCATATCAGACAAAATAGACTTTAAAATAAAGACTATTACGAGAGACAAAGAAGGACACTATATAATGATCAAGGGATCGATCCAAGAGGAAGGTATAACAATTGTAAATATTTATGCACCCAACATAGGAGCACCTCAATACATAAGGCAAATACTAACAGCCATAAAAGGGGAAATTGACAGCTACACAATCATAGTAGGGGACTTTAACACCCCACTTTCACCAATGGACAGATCATCCAAAATGAAAATAAATAAGGAAACCCAAGCTTTAAATGATACATTAAATAATATGGACTTAATTGATATTTATAGGACATTCCACCCAAAAACAACAGAATACACATTCTTCTCAAGTGCTCATGGAACATTCTCCAGGATAGATCATATCTTGGGTCACAAATCAAGCCTTGGTAAATTTAAGAAAATTGAAATCGTATCAAGTATCTTTTCCGACCACAACGCTATGAGACTAGATATCAATTACAGGAAAAGATCTGTAAAAAATACAAACACATGGAGGCTACACAATACATTACTTAATAACGAAGTGATTACTGAAGAAATCAAAGGGGAAATCAAAAAATACCTAGAAACAAATGACAATGGAGACACGACGACCCAAAACCTATGGGATGCAACAAAAGCAGTGCTAAGAGGGAAGTTTATAGCAATACAAGCCTACCTCAAGAAACAGGAAACATCTCGAATAAACCACCTAACCTTGCACCTAAAGCAATTAGAGAAAGAAGAACAAAAAAACCCCAAAGCCAGCAGAAGGAAAGAAATTATAAAGATCAGCTCAGAAATAAATGAAAAAGAAATGAAGGAAACAATAGCAAAAATCAATGAAACTAAAAGCTGGTTCTTTGAGAAGATAAACAAAATTGATAAACCATTAGCCAGACTCATCTAGAGAAAAAGGGAGAAGACTCAGATCAATAGAATTAGAAATGAAAAAGGAGAAGTAACCACTGACACTGCAGAAATACAAAAGATCATGAGAGATTACTACAAGCAACTCTATGCCAATAAAATGGACAACCTGGAAGAAATGGACAGATTCTTACAAATGCACAAACTGCCGAGACTGAACCAGGAAGAAATAGAAAATATGAACAGACCAATCACAAGCACTGAAATTGAAACTGTGATTAAAAACCTTCCAACAAACAAAAGCCCAGGACCAGATGGCTTCACAGGTGAATTCTATCAAACATTTAGAGAAGAGCTAACACCTATCCTTCTCAAACTCTTCCAAAATATTTCAGAGGGAGGAACACTCCCAAACTCATTCTACGAGGCCACCATCACCCTGATACCAAAACCAGACAAAGATGTCACAAAGAAAGAAAACTACAGGCCAATATCACTGATGAACATAGATGCAAAAATCCTCAACAAAATACTAGCAAACAGAATCCAACAGCACATTAAAAGGATCCTACACCATGATCAAGTGGGGTTTATCCCAGGAATGCAAGGATTCTTCAATATACGCAAATCAATCAATGTGATACACCATATTAACAAATTGAAGGAGAAAAACCATATGATCATCTCAATAGATGCAGAGAAAGCTTTCGACAAAATTCAACACCCATTTATGATAAAAGCCCTGCAGAAAGTAGGCATAGAGGGAACTTTCCTCAACATAATAAAGGCCATATATGACAAACCCACAGCCAACATTGTCCTCAATGGTGAAAAACTGAAACCATTTCCACTAAGATCAGGAACAAGACAAGGTTGCCCACTCTCACCACTATTATTCAACATAGTTTTGGAAGTGTTAGCCACAGCAATCAGAGAAGACAAAGAAATAAAAGGAATCCAAATCGGAAAAGAAGAAGTAAAGCTGTCACTATTTGCAGATGACATGATACTATACATAGAGAATCCTAAAGATGCTACCAGAAAACTACTAGAGCTAATCAATGAATTTGGTAAAGTAGCAGGTTACAAAATTAATGCACAGAAATCTCTTGCATTTCTATACACTAATGATGAAAAATCTGAAAGTGAAGTTAAGAAAACACTCCCATTTACCATTGCAACAAAAAGAATAAAATATCTAGGAATAAACCTACCTAAGGAGACAAAAGACCTGTATGCAGAAAATTATAAGACACTGATGAAAGAAATTAAAGATGATACAAATAGATGGAGAGATATACCATGTTCCTGGATTGGAAGAATCAACATTGTGCAAATGACTCTACTACCCAAAGCAATCTACAGATTCAATGCAATCCCTATCAAACTACCAGTGGCATTTTTCACAGAACTAGAACAAAAAATTTCACAATTTGTATGGAAACACAAAAGACCCCGAATAGCCAAAGCAATCTTGAGAACGAAAAATGGAGCTGGGGGAATCAGGCTCCCTGACTTCAGACTATATTACAAAGCTTCAGTAATCAAGACAGTTTGGTACTGGCACAAAAACAGAAATATAGATCAATGGAACAGGATAGAAAGCCCAGAGATAAACCCACACACATATGGTCAACTTATCTTTGATAAAGGAGGCAAGCATATACAGTGGAGAAAAGACAGCCTCTTCAATAAGTGGTGCTGGGAAAATTGGACAGGAACATGTAAAAGTATGAAATTAGAACACTCCCTGACACCATGCACAAAAATAAACTCAAAATGGATTAAAGACCTAAGTGTAAGGGCAGACACTATCAAACTCTTAGAGGAAAACATAGGCAGAACACTCTATGACATACATCACAGCAAGATTCTTTTTGACTCAGCTCCCAGAGAAATGGAAATAAGAACACAAATAAACAAATGGGACCTAATGAAACTTAAAAGCTTTTGCACAGCAAAGGAAACCATAAACAAGACCAAAAGACAACCCTCAGAATGTGAGAAAATATTTGCAAATGAAGCAACTGACAAAGGATTAATCTCCAAGATTTACAAGCAGCTCATGCAGCTCAATAACAAAAAAACGAACAACCCAATCCAAAAAAGGGCAGAAGATCTAAATAGACATTTCTCCAAAGAAGAGATACAGATGGCCTACAGACACATGAAAGAATGCTCAACATCATTAATCATTAGAGAAATGCAAATCAAAACTACAATGAGATATCATCTCACACCGGTCAGAATGGCCATCATCAAAAAATCTAGAAACAATAAATGCTGGAGAGGGTGTGGAGGAAAGGGAACACTCTTGCACTGTTGGTGGGAATGTAAATTGATACAGCCACTATGGAGAACAGTATGGAGGTTCCTTAAAAAACTACAAATAGAACTACCATACGACCCAGCAATCCCACTACTGGGCATATATCCTGAGAAAACCATAGGTCAAAAAGAGTCATGTACCAAAATGTTCATTGCAGCTCTATTTACAATAGCCAGGACATGGAAGCAACCTAAATGTCCATCGACAGATGAATGGATAAAGAAGATGTGGCACATATATACAATGGAATATTACTCAGCCATAAAAAGAAATGAAATGGAGGTATTTGTAATGAGGTGGATGGAGTTAGAGTCTGTCATACAGAGTGAAGTAAGTCAGAAAGAGAAAAACAAATACAGTATGCTAACACATATATACGGAATCTAAGGGAAAAAAAAAAAAGGCCATGAAGAACCTAGTGGCAAGACGGGAATAAAGATACAGACCTACTAGAGAATGGACCTGAGGATATGGGGAGGGGGTGGGGTGAGATGTGACAGGGTAAGAGAGTGTCATGGACATATATACACTACCAAATGTAAAATAGATAACTAGTGGGAAGCAGCCGCATAGCACAGGGAGATCAGCTCGGTGCTTTGTGACCACCTAGAGGGGTGGGATGGGGAGGGTGGGAGGGAGGGAGATGCACGAGGGAAGAGAAATGGGAACATATTGTATATGTATAACTGATTCACTTTGTTATAAAGCAGAAGCTAACACACTATTGTAAGGCAATTATACTTCAATAAAGATGTTTAAAAGAAAAACAAACAAACAACAACAAAAAAAAAGCTAGAAATGATTAAGCTTAGTGAGGAAGGCATGTTGAAAGTTGAGATAGGCCAAAAGCTAGGCCTTTTGTGACAAACAGTTAGCCAAGTTGTGAATGTGAAGGAAAAATTCTTGAAGCAAATTAAAAGTGCTACTCCAGTAAACACATGAATGATAAGTGAAATAACCTTATTGTTGATGCGGAGAAAGCTTCCTTAAGCCAAAGCCTAATCCAGCACAATGCCCTAACTCTCTAAAATTCTATGAATGCTGAGAGAGGTAAGGAAGCTGCAGAAGAAAATTTTGAGGCTGGCAGGGGTTGGTTCATGAGGTTTAAGGAAAGAAGTCATCTACATAACATCAAAATGCAAGGTGAAGCTGCAAGTGCTGATGGAGAAGCTGCAGCAAGTTACCCAGAAGATCTAGCTAAGATACTTAATGAAGGTGGTTACCTACCCTAAGCAACAGATTTTCAATGTAGACAAAACAGCTCTATATTGGAAGAGGTCATCTAGGACATTCATAGCTAGATAGGAGATGTCAATGCCTGACTTCAAAGATTCAAAGAACAGGCTGACTGTCGTAAGGGGGTAATGCAGCTGGTGACTTTAAGTTGAAGCCATTCCCAAAATCCCAGGGCCCTTAAGAATCATGCTAAATATACTCTGCCTGTGCTCTATAAATGGAACAACGAAGTCTGGATGACAGCACATCTGTTTACAATGTGGTTTACTAAATACTTCAAGCCCAATGTTGAGACATACTAATCAGAAAAAAAGATTCCTTTCAAAATATGCTCATTGACAATGCACCTGGTCACCCAAGAGCTCTGCTAGAGATGTACAATGAGATTTACATTGTTTTCATGCCTGCTAACACAATACATCTTCTGCAGCCCAAGGATTAAGAAGTAATTTCAACTTTCAAGTCTTATTATGTAAGAAATACATTTCATAAGGCTACAGCTACCATAAATAGCGATTCCTCTGATGGAACTAAGAAATGCAAATTGAAAGCCCTCTGGAAAGGATTCACGATTCTAGATGCCATTAAGAACATTCAGAGGAGCTTCAAGATGGCAGAAGAGTAAGACATGGAGATCACCTTCCTCCCCACAAATACATCAGAAATACATCTACATGTGGAACAACTCCTACAGAACACCTACTGAACACTGGCAGAATACCTAAGACCTCCCCAAAGGCAAGAAACTCCCCCATGTACCTGGGTAGTGCAAAAGAAAAAATAAAAAAACAGAGACAAAAGAATAGGGACGGGACCTGCACCAGTGGGAGGGAGCTGTGAAGGAGGAAAGGTTTCCACACACTAGGAAGGCTCTTCATGGGCGGAGTTTGTGGGTGGCGGAGGGGGAAGCTTCAGAGCCACGGAGGAGAGTGCAACACAGGGGTGCAGAGGGCAAAGTGGAGGGATTCCTGCAGAGAGGTTTGGTGCTGATCAGCACTCACTAGCCCAAGAGGCTTGTCTGCTCACCCGCCAGGACGAGTGGGGGCTGGGTGCTCAGGCTCTGGCATCAGTAGGATCCCAGGGAGAGGACTGGGGTTGGCTGTGTGAACACAGCCTGAAGGGGCTAGGGTGCAACAGCTAGCCAGGAGGGAGTCTGGGAAAAAGTCTGGAGCTGCCAAAGAGGCAAGAGACTTTTTCTTGCCTCTTTGTTTCCGGGTGCGTGAGGAGAGGGGATTAAGAGCACTGCTTAAAGGAGCTCCAGAGACGGGCACAAGCCACAGTTATCAGCACGGACCCCAGAGACGGGCATGAGATGCTAAGGCTGCTGCTGCAGCTACCAAAAAGCCTGTGTGCAAGCACAGGTCACTATCCACACTTCCCCTCCTGGGAGCCTGGGCAGCCCGCCACTGCCAGGGTCCCGTGATCCAGGGACAACTTCCCCGGGAGAACACACGGCACGCCTCAGGGTGGTGCAATGTCACGACTGCCTCTGCCGTTGCAGGCTCGCCACGCATCCCGTGCCCCTCCCTCACCCTGGCCTCAGTGAGCCAGAGCCCCTGAATCAGCTGCTCCTTTAACCCCATCCTGTCTGAGCGAAGAAAAGAGGCCCTCAGGTGACCTACATGAAGAGGCGGGCCCAAATCCAAAGCTGAACCCCAGGAGCTGTGCGAACAAAGAAGAGAAATGGAAATTTCTCCCAGCAGCCTCAGGAGCAGTGGATTAAATCTCCACAAACAACTTGATGTACCCTGCATCTGTGGAACACCTGAATAGAAAACGAATCATCCCAAATTGAGGAGGTGGACTTTGGGAGCAACGATGTATATATTTGTTTCACTTTTTGTGAGTGTGTATGAGTATGCTTCTGTGCGTGATTTTGTCTGTATAGCATTCTTTTACCATTTGTCCTAGGGTTCTGTCTGTCCGTTTTGTTTGTTTGTTTGTTTGTTTGTTTGTTTTTAGTATAGTTTTTAGCACTTGTTATTATTGGTGGATTTGTGTTTTGGTTTGGTAGCTCTCTTCTTTCTTTCTTTTTTATATTACTTTTTAAAAAAATTTTTAAACAATTATTTTTTATTTTAATAACTTTATTTTATTGTTTTTTGCTTTATTTTCTTTTCTTCTTTCTTTTCTCCATTTTATTCAAAGCCATGTGGATGACAGGCTCTTGGTGCTCCAGCCAGGCGTGAGGGAAGTGCTGCTGAGATATGAGAGCCAAGTTCAGAACACTGGTCCACAAGAGACCTCCCAGCTCCACGTAATATCAAACGGTGAAAATCTCCCAGAGATGTCCATCTCACGGCCAAGACCCAGCTGCACTCAATGACCAGCAAGCTACAGTTCTGTACACCCAGTGCCAAACAACTAGCAAAACAGGAACACATCACTATTCATTAGCAGAGAGGCTGCCTAAAATCATAATAAGGCCACAGACACCACAAAACACACTACCAAACGTGGACCTGCCCACCAAAACACAACATCCAGCCTCATCCACAATAACACAGGCACTACTATCCTCCACCAGAAAGCCTAAACAACCCACTGAACAAACCTTAGCCACTGAGGACAGACACCAAAAACAACGGGAACTACGAACCTGCAGCCTGCGAAAATGAGACCCCAAACACAGTAAGATAAGCAAAATGAGAAGACAGAAAAACACACAGCAGATGAAGGAGCAAGGTAAAAGCTCATCAGACATAACAAATGAAGAGTAAATAGGCAGTCTACCTGAAAAGGAATTCAGAATAATGATAGTAAAGATTATCCAAAATCTTGGAAATAGAATAGGCAAGATGCAAGAAACATTTAACAAGGACCTAGAAGAACTAAAGAAGAACCAAGCAATGATGAAAAACACAATAAATGAAATTAAAAATACTCTAGAAGGGATCAATAGCAGAATAACTGAGGCAGAAGAACGGATAAGTGACCTGGAAGATAAAATAGTGGAATTAACTATTGCAGAGCAGAATAAAGAAAAAAGAAAGAAAAGAAGTCAGGACAGTCTCAGAGACCGCTGGGACAACATTAAATGCACCAACATTCGAATTATAGGGGTCCCAGAAGAAAAAGAGAAAAAGAAAGGGACTGAGAAAATATTTGAAGAGACTATATGGGAAAGGAAATAGTTAATCAAGTCCTGGAAGCACAGACAGCCCCATACAGGATAAATCCAAGGAGAAACAAGCCAAGACACATATTAATCAAACTATCAAAAATTAAATACAAAGAAAAAATATTAAAACAGCAAGGGAAAAGCAACAAATAACATACAACGGAATCCCCATAAGGTTAACAGCTGATCTTTCAGCAGAAACTCTGCAAGCCAGAAGGGAGTGGCAGGACATATACTAAAGTGATGAAGGAGAAAAACCTACAATCAAGATTACTCTACCCAGCAAGGATCTCATTCAGATTTGATGGAGAAATAAACATCTTTACAGACAAGCAAAAGCTGAGAGAGTTCAGCACAACCAAACCAGCTTTACAACAAATGCTAAAGGAACTTCTCTAGGCAAGAAACACAAGAGAAGGAAAAGACCTACATTAACAAACCCAAAACAATTAAGAAAATGGGAATAGGAACATACATATCGATAATTACCTTAAATATAAATGGGTTAATGCTCCAACCAAAAGACACAGACTGGCTGAATGGATACAAAAACAGGACCCATATGTATGCTGTCTACAAGAGACCCTCTTCAGACCTAGGGGCACATACAGACTGAAAGTGAGGGGTTGGAAAATGATATTCCATGCAAATGGAAATCAAAAGAAAGCCGGAGTAGCAATACTCATATCAGACAAAATAGACTTTAAAATAAAGACTATTCCAAGAGACAAAGACGGACACTGTATAATGATCAAGGGATCGATTCAAGAAGAAGATATAACAATTGAAAATATTTATGCACCCAACATAGGAGCACCTCAATACATAAGGCAAATACTAACAGCCATAAAAGGGGAAATCGACAGTAACATAATCATAGTAGGGGACTTTAAAAACCCACTTTCACCAAGTGACAGATCATCCAAAATGAAAATAAACAAAGAAACACAAGCTTTAAATGGTACATTAAACAAGATGGACTTAATTGATATTTATAGGACATTCCACCTAAAAACAACAGAATACACATTTTTCTCAAGTGCTCATGGAACATTCTCCAGGATAGATCATATCTTGGGTCACAAATCAAGCCTTGGTAAATTTAAGAAAATTGAAATCATATCAAGTACCTTTTCCGACCACAATGCTATGAGACTAGATATCAATTACAGGAAAAGATCTGTAAAAAATACAAACTCATGGAGGCTACACAATACACTACTTAAAAACGAAGTGATCACTGAAGAAATCAACGGGGAAATCAAAAAATACCTAGAAACAAATGACAATGGAGACATGACGACCCAAAACCTATGGGATGCAGCAAAAGCAGTTCTAAGAGGGAAGTTTATAACAATACAATCCAACCTCAAGCAACAGGAAACATCTGGAATAAACAACCTCAACTTGCACCTAAAGCAATTAGAGAAAGAAGAACAAAAAAACCCCAAAGTTAGCAGAAGGAAACAAATCATAAAGATCAGATCAGAAATAAATGAAAAAGAAATGAAGGAAACAATGGCAAAGATCAGTAAAACTAAAAGCTGGTTCTTTGAGATGATAAACAAAATTGATAAACCATTAGCCAAATTCGTCAAGAAAAAAAGGGAGAAGACCGAAATCAATAGAATTAGAAAGGAAAAAGGGGAAGTAACAACTGACACTGCAGAAATACAAACGATCATGAGAGATTACTACAAGCAACTCTATGCCAATAAAATGGACAACCTGGAAGAAATGGACAAATTCTTAGAAATGCACAATCTACCGAGACTGAACCAGGAAGAAATAGAAAATATGAACAGACCAATCACAAGCACTGAAATTGAAACTGTGATTTAAAATCTTCCAACAAACAAAAACCCAGGACCAGATGGCTTCACAGGCGAATTCTATCAAACATTTAGAGAAGAGCTAACACTTATCCTTCTCAAATTCTTCCAGAATATTGCAAAGGAAGGAACACTCCCCAACTCATTCTATGAGGCCACCATCATCCTGATACCAAAACCAGACAAAGATGTCACAAAGAAAGGAAACTACAGGCCAATATCACTGATGAACATAGATGCAAAAATCCTCAACAAAATACTAGCAAACAGAATCCAACAGCACCTTAAAAGGATCATACACCATAATCAAGTGAGGTTTATCCCAGGAATGCAAGGATTCTTCAATATAGGCAAATCAATCAATGTGATACACCATATCAACAAATTGAAGGAGAAAAACCATATGATCATCTCAATAGATGCAGAGAAAGCTTTCCAAAAAAGTCAACACCCATTTATGATAAAAAGCCCTGCAGAAAGTAGGCATAGAGGGAAATTTCCTCAACATAATAAAGGGCATCTATGACAAACTCACAGCCAACATCGTCCTCAATGGTGAAAAATTGAAACCATTTCCACTAAGATCAGGAACGAGACAATGTTGCCCACTCTCACCACTATTATTCAACATAGTTTTGGAAGATTTAGCCACAGCAATCAGAGAAGAAAAAGAAATAAAAGAATCCAAATTGGAACAGAAGAAGTAAAGCTGTCACTGTTTGCAGATGACATGATACTATACATAGAGAATCCTAAAGATGCTACCAGAAAACTACTAGAGCTAATCAATGAATTTGGTAAAGTAGCAGGATACAAAATTAATGCACAAAAATCTCTTGCATTCCTATACACTAGTGATGAAGAATGTGAAAGTTAAAGTAAGAAAACACTCCCATTTACCATTGCAACAGAAAGAATAAAGTATCTAGGAATAAGCCTACCTAAGGAGAGAAAACACCTGTATGCAGAAAATTAAAAGACACTGATGAAAGAAATTAAAGATGATACATATAGATGGAGAGATATACCATGTTCTTGGATTGGAAGACTCAACATTGTGAAAATGACTTTACCACCCAAAGCAATCTACAGATTCAATGCAATCCCTATCAAACTACCACTGGCATTTTTCACAGAACTAGAACAAAAAATTTCACAATTTGTATGGAAACACAAAAGACCCCGAATAGCCAAAGCAATCTTGAGAACGAAAAATGGAGCTGGAGGAATCAGGCTCCCTGACTTCAGACTATACTACAAAGCTACAGCAAGCAAGACAGTATGGTACTGGCACAAAAACAGAAACATAGATCAATGGAACAGGATAGAAAGCCCAGAGATAAACCCACGCACATATGGTCACTTTATCTTTGATAAAGGAGGCAAGCATATACAGTGGAGAAAACACAGCCTCTTCAATAAGTGTGCTGGGAAAACTGGACAGGTACATGTAAAAGTATGAAATTAGAACACTCCCTAACACCATACACAAAAATAAACTCAAAATGGATTAAAGACCTAAATGTAAGGCCAGACACTATCAAACTCTTAGAGGAAAACATAGGCAGAACACTCTATGACATAAATCACAGCAAGATCCTTTTTGACCCACCTCCTAGAGAAATGGAAATAAAAACAAAAAGAAACAAATGGGACCTAATGAAACTTAAAAGCTTTTGCACGGCAAAGGAAACCTTAAACAAGACCAAAAGACAACCCTCAGAATGGGAGAAAATATTTGCAAATGAAGCAACTGACAAAGGATTAATCTCCAAAATTTCCAAGCAGCTCATGCAGCTCAATACCTAAAAAAACAAACAACCCAATCCACAAATGGGCAGAAGACCTAAATAGACATTTCTCCAAAGAAGATATACAGATTGCCAACAAACACATGAAAGAATTCTCAACATCATTAATCATTAGAGAAATTCAAATCAAAACTACAATGAGATATCATCTCACACCGGTCAGAATGGCCATCATCAAAAAATCTAGAAACAATAAATGCTGGAGAGGGTGTGGAGGAAAGGGAACACTCTTGCACTATTGGTGGGAATGTAAATTGATACAGCCACTATGGAGAACAGTATTGAGGTTCCTTAAAAACCTAAAAATAGAACTACCATACGACCCAGCAATCCCACTACTGGGCATATACCCTGAGAAAACCATAGGTCAAAAAGAGTCATGTACCAAAATGTTCATTGCCGCTCTATTTACAATAGCCAGGACATGGAAGCAACCTAAATGTCCATCGACAGATGAATGGATAAAGAAGATGTGGCACATATATACAATGGAATATTACTCAGCCATAAAAAGAAATGAAATGGAGGTATTTGTAGTGAGGTGGATGGAGTTTGAGTCTGTCATACAGAGTGAAGTAAGCCAGAAAGAGAAAAACAAATACACTATGCTAACACATATATATGGAATCTAAGGGGAAAAAAAAAGGTCATGAAGGACCTAGTGGCAAGACAGGAATAAAGACACAGACCTACTAGAGAATGGACTCGAGGATATGGGGAGGGGCAAGGTTAAGATGTGGCAAAGTGAGAGAGTGGCATGGACATATATATACTACCAAACGTAAAATAGATTTCTAGTGGGAAGCAACCGCATAGCACAGGGAGATCAGCTCTATGCTTTGTGACCACCTAGAGAGGTGGGATAGGGAGGGTGGGAGGGAGGGAGATGCAAGAGGGAAGAGATATGGGTACATATATATATGTATATCTGATTCACTTTGTTATAAAGCAGAAACTAACACACAGTTGTGGAGCAATTATACTCCAATAAAGATGTTTAAAAAAATATCAGATCAGAAATAAATGAAAAAGAAATTAAGGAAATGATAGCAAAGATCAATAAAAATAAAAGCTGGTTCTTTGGGAAGATAGACAAAATTGATAAACCATTAGCCAGACTCAACAAGAAATAAAGGGAGAAGACAAATCAATAGAATTAGAAATGAAAAAGGAGAAGTAACAACTGACACTGCAGAAATACAAAGGATCACGAGACATTACTACAAGCAACTATATGCCAATAAAGTAGACAACCTGGAAGATATGGACATATTCTTAGAAATGTACAACCTTCTGAGACTGAACCAGGAAGAAATAGAAAATATGAACAGACCAATCAAAAGCACTGAAATTGAAACTGTGATTAAAAATCTTCCGACCAACAAAAGCCCAGGACCAGATGGCTTCACAGGCGACTTCTAGCAAACATTTAGAGAAGAGCTAACACCTATCCTTCTCAAACTCTTCCAAAATATAGCAGAAGGAGGAACACTCCTAAAGTCATTCTACGAGGCCACCATCACTCTGATACCAAAACCAGACAAAGATGTCCCAAAAAAGAAAACTAGAGGCATATATCACTGATGAAGATCGATGCAAAAATCCTCAACAAAATACTAGGAAACAGAATCCAGCAGAACATTAAAATGATCATACACCATGATCAAGTGGGGTTTATCCCAGGAATGCAAGGATTCCTCAGTATACATAAATCAATCAATGTGATACACCATAGTAACAAATTGAAGGATAAAAACCATATGATCATCTCAATAGATGCAGAAAAACCTTTTGACACAATTCAACACCCATTTATGATAAATCACTCCAGAAAAAAGGCATAGAGGGAACATACGTGAACATAATAAAGGCCATATATGGCAAACCCAAAGCCAACATCGTTCGCAAGGGTGAAAAGCTGAAACCATCTCCTCTAAGATCAGTAACAAGACAAGGTTTCCCACTCTCACCACTATTAATCAACATAGTTTTGGATGTTTTAGCCACAGCAATCAGAGAAGAAAAAGAAATAAAAGGAATCCAAATCGGAAAAGAAGAAGTAAAGCTGTCACTGTTTGCAGATGACATGATACTATACATAGAGAATCCTAAAGGTGCTACCAGAAAACTACTAGAGCTAATCAGTGAATTTGGTAGAGTAGCAGGATACAAAATTAATGCACAGAAATCTCTTGCATTCCTATACACTAATGATGAAATCTCTGAAAGAGAAATTAAGGAAACACTCCCATTTACCATGCAACAAAAATAATGTAGTACCTAGGAATAAACCTACCTAAGGAGACAAAAGACCTGTATGCAGAAAATTATAAGACACTGATGAAAGAAATTAAAAATGATACGAACAGATGGAGAGATATTCCATGTTCTTGCATTGGAAGAATCAACATTGTGAAAATGGCTATACTATCCAAAGCAATCTACAGATTCAATGTAATCCCTATCAAACTACTGCTGGCATTTTTCCCAGAACTAGGACAAAAAATTTCACAATTTGTATGGAAACACAAAAGACCCTGAATAGCCAAAGGAATCTTGAGAAAGAAAAACGGAGCTGGAGGAATCAGGCTCCCTTACTTCAGACTATACTACAAAGCTACACTAATCAAGACAGTATGGTACTGGAACAAAAACAGCAATATAGATCATTGGAACAGGATAGAAAGCCCAGTGGTAAACCCATGCCATATGGTCACCTTATCTTTGATAAAGGAGGCAAGAATATGCAATGGAGAAAAGACAGCCTCCTAAATAAGTGGTGCTGGGAAAACCGGACAGCTACATGTAAAAGAATGAAGTCACAACACTACCTAACACCAAACAAAAAATAAACTCAAAATGGTTTAAAGACCTAAATGGAAGGCTAGACACCATAAAACTGTTAGAGGAAAACATAGGAAGAACACTCTTTGACATAAATCACAGCAAGATCTTTTCTGACCCACCACCTTGTGAAATGGAAATAAAAACAAAAATAAACAAATGGGACCTAATGAAACTTAAAAGCTTTTGCAGAGCAAAAGAAACCGTAAACAATACGAAAAGACAATCCTCAGAATGGGAGAAAAATTTGCAAATGAAGCAACTGACAAATGATTAATCTCCAAAGTATACAAACAGCTCATGCAGCTCAATATCCAAAAAACAAACCACCCAATCCAAAAATGGGCAGAAGACCTAAATAAACATTTCTCCCAAGAAGATATACAGCTGGCCAGCAAACACATAAAAGGATGATCAACATCACTAATCATTAGCGAAATGCAAATCAAAACTACAATGAGGTGTCACCTCATACCGGTCCGAATGGCCATCATCAAAAAATCTACAAACAATAAATTCTGGAGCGGGTTTGGAGAAAAGGGAACCCTCTTGCACTGTTGGTGGGAATGTAAATTGATACAGCCACTACAGAGAACAGTATGGAGTTTCCTTAAAATACTAAAAATAGAACTACCATATGACCCAGCAATCCCACTACTGGGCATATACCCTGAGAAAACCATAATTCAAAAAGAGTCATGTACCACAATGTTCATGGCAGCTGTATTTAGAATACCTAGGAAATGGAAGCAACCTAAGTGTCCAGCAACAGATGAATGGATAAAGAAGATGTGGCACATATATACAATGGAATATTACTCAGCCATAAAACGAAACGAAATTGAGTCATTTGTAGTGAGGTGGATGGACCTAGATACTGCCATAAAGAGTGAGGTAATTCAGAAAGAGAAAAACAAATACCGTATGCTAACACATATATATGGAATCAAAAAAAATGGATCTGAAGAACCTAGGGGTAAGACAGGGATAAATACACAGATGTAGAGAATGGACTTGAGGACATGGGGAGGGGGAAGGGTAAGCTCGGACGAAGTGAGAGAGTAGCACTGACATATATACCTTACCAAATATAAAACTGATAGCTAGTGGGAAGCAGTTGCACAGCACAGGGAGATCAGCTCGTTACTTTGTTACCACCTAAAGGGGTGGGACAGGGAGGGTGGGAGGGAGATGCAAGTGGGAGGAGATATGGGGATATATGTATATGTATAGCTGATTCACTTTGTTATACAGCAGAAACTAACACAACATTGGAAAACAATTATACTGCAATAAAGATGTTTAAAAAAAAAAGAAATACATAGGATCATAAGAGACTACTAGAAACAGTATATGCCAACCAATTGGATAACCTATAAGAAATGGATAAATTTCCCAAAACATACAGCCTACCAAGATTGACTCAGGAGGAAACAGATAATGTGATCAGACCAATAATTATTAAAGAGACTGAATCAGTAATCAAAAGACTCCCAACATAGAAAACCCCAGGACCAGATGGTTTCATTGGTTAAATCTACCAAATGTTAAAAGAAAAATTAATACCAATCCTTCTCAGACTCTTCCAAAAAATTGAAGAGGAAGGAACACATTTAAATTCATTTTACAAGGCCAGAATTACCCTGATACCAAAGTTAGATTAGGAGTCTACAAGTAAATAAAACTATAGACCAATATCCCTGATGAATACAGACACAACAATTCTCAACAAAATATTAGCAAACTGATCTCAACAATATATTAAAAGGATTATACATCATAATCAAGTGGGATTTATCCCTGTAAAGCAAGAATGGTTCAATTATGCAAATCAATAAAGGTGATACACCATATTAGCAGAAAAGAAAAAATTATATGATTATCCCTGAAGAGGCAGAAAAATCATTTGTCAATATACAATATGTGTTCATAACTAAAACCCTCAATGAACTGGGTATAGAAGGAACATACTTCAGTATAATAAAGGCCATATAACAAACCCACAGCTAACATTATACTCAACAGTGAACATTTGAAAACTTTTCCTCTAATATCAGGAAAAAGCCAAGGATTCCCACTCAGACCACTCTTATTCAACATAGTACGGTCAGTCCTCACTAGAGAGCAATTTAGCAAGACAAAAATAAATAAATAAATAAATAGAAAAATAAATAAATAATAAACATCCAAATTGGAAAGGAAAAAGGAAAATTGTCATTACCTGCAGATGATATGATATCATACTTAGAAAAAGTCTAATGAGTCAACCATAAAATTATTTGAACTAATCAACAAACTCAGTAAAGTTGCAGGATATAAAATCAACATACAGAAATCAGTTTTTTTTTCTTTACAGTAACAACAAAACATCTGGAAAAAAGATAACTAAGCCATTCACAACATCATCAAAAACAATAAAATACAGTTGACCCTTGAACAAAGTGGGGGTTGGGGAGCTGATGCTCTGTGCAGCCAAAAATCTGCATATAACTTAGAGTTATATGCCCTCCATGTATGTGGTTCCCCTGTACCCCCTGTTCCACATCCACAGATTCAACCAATTGTGGGTTATGTAATACTGTAGTATTTACTATTGAAAAAAAAATCCATGTATAAGTGGACCAGCACAATTCAAACCCATGTTGTTCAAGGGTCAACTGTCTTTAGAAGATACCTGTACAATGAAAATTACAAGACCTTGATGAAAACAATTGAAAAGACACAGACAAATGGAAAGACATCCTGTGTTCATGGATCCGAAGAATTAATATCATTAAAATGCCCAACTATCCAAAGCCTTCTGTAGATTAAATGGAATCCTTATCAAAATTCCAATGGCATTTTTTAACCAGAATAGAAACAATCGTAAAATTTGCATGGAACCACAAAAGACTCCAAATAGCCAAAGCAATCATAAGAAAAAAGAACAAAGATGGAATCATCACACTTCCTGATTTCAAACTATACTACAAAGTTATAATAATCAAAACGGTATGGGACTGACTAGCATAAAATAGACACACAGAGCAACTGAATACAATTGAGAGCCCAGAAATAAACCCCACATATATGTTCAACCAATATTTGACAAGGGTGCCAAGAACACTCAATGACAAAAGGATGGTCTCTTCAACAAATGGCCTTAGGAAAACTGGATAATCAGATGCAGAAAAATTAAACTGGATCCCTGTCTTACACCACTCACAAAAATTAACTCAGAATGGGATAAAAATTTAAACATAAGACCTGATACCATAAAACTCCTAGAAGAAAACATAGGGAAGAAACTCTTTAACATTGGACTGGGCAATGTTTTTTGGTATTACACCAAAAGCACAAGCAACAAAAGCAGAAATCAACAAGTAGAACTACATCGCATATAAAAGCTACACAGCAAAAGTAACAATCAAAAAAATGAAAAGGCAACCTATGGAGTGGGAGAAAATATTTGCAAAGCATATACAAGATAAGGAGTTAACATTCAAAGTATATAAAGAATTCATACAACTCAGTATAAAAAAGAAATCCAATACAAAATGAGCAAAGGAACTAAATAGACATTTTTCCAAAGAAGACATACAAATGGCTAACAGGTACATGAAAAGATGTTCAACATCACTAATCATCAGGGAACTGCAAATCCAAACCACAATGAGATATCACCTCATACCTAATAGAATGGTTACCATCAAGAAGATAAGAGATGTGTTGGCGAAGATGCGGTAAAAAGGGCACCTTTGTACACTGTTGGTAAGAACATAATTTATTTCAGCTACTATGGAAAGTAATATGCAGATTTCTCAAAAAATTAAAAACATAACTACCATTTCAAGTCCACTAATGAGTATATATCCAAAGGAAATGAAAACAAGATATTAAAGAAATATATGCACTCCCATGTTTACTACAGCATTATTCACAATAGACAAGATATGGAGACAACCTAAGTATCTGTTAACAGGTTACTGGATATAGAAGCTATAAATATAAATATAAATATATATATATATCAATACATACACACATACACACACACACACACACACACACACACAATGAAACATTATTCAGCCATGAGAAAGGAGGAAATCCTACCACTTGCAGCAACATGAATGGACATTGAGGACATTATGCTAAGTGAGATAAGTCAGACAGAGAAAGACAATTACTGTATGATATCACTTATATGTAGAATCTAAAGAAGCCACCTCATAGAAACAGAGTAGAATCATGGTTCCCAGAGGCTAGCGGTAGGGAAGTGGGGATACATTTTTTAAGGGTACAAACTGGGAACAAGTGAATAAATAAGTCCTAGAGTACCAATATATAGCATAGTGATTACAATCAACAATATTATATTGTAAACTTCAAAGTTTCTAAGAGACTAGATCTTAATTGTTCCCACCACACACACACACACAAAAATGGTAATTATGTGACATGATATAGGTGTTAGCTAACGCTATGGTAATAATCATATTGAACACATAAATATATCAAATCAACATGTTGTACAACTGAAACTTACACAGTGTTATATGTCAATTATATTTCAATTAAAAAAACATGGGCTTCCCTGGTGGCGCAGTGGTTGAGAGTCTGCCTGCTAATGCAGGGGACACGGGTTCGAACCCTGGTCTGGGAAGATCCCACATGCCGCGGAGCGGCTGGGCCCGTGAGCCACAACTACTGAGCCTGCGCGTCTGGAGCCTGTGCCCCGCAACGGGAGGGGCCGCGATAGTGAAAAGGCTCGTGCACCGCGATGAAGAGCGGTCCCCACACCGCGATGAAGAGTGGCCCCCACTTGCCGTAACTAGAGAAAGCCCTCGCACGAACCGAAGACCCAACACAGCCAAAAATGAATAAATAAATAAATAAAGTAAAAAAAAAAACAAACTTAAGATGGTTTTAAGAGTGAAAAAGGGGAAATAAGAAAGTATCTTACGACAAATGAAAATGAAAACACAACATAGCAAAACGCGAGATTCACTAAAAGCAGTAATAAGAGAGAATTTTATACCAGTATTCACTGACATTAAAAAAGAAGAAAGATTTCAAATAATCGGCATAACTTTACATCTCAGGGAACTATAAAAAGAACAAACTATGCCCAAAGTTAGCAGAAGGAAGTAAATAATAAATATCAAAGCAGAAATAAATGAAACAGAGAATAGAAAACAATTAAGAGTTGGTTCTTTTGAAATGAAAACAAAATTTTAAAACCTTCAGCTAGAGTAACTACAGAAAATAGAAAGAAGAATCAAATAAATAAAAAAAGAAATTCAAGAGGTGACATTAAAACCAAAACTGATATCACATAAATTAAAAGTATTACAAGAGATCATAGGGGACTACTATAAACAATAACATGCCAACAAACTGGATAACCTGGAAGAAATGGATAAATTGTTAAAAACATACAACCTACCAAGACTAAATCAGGAATATATTGATAATCTTAACAGACTTATAACTAGTAAGGAGAGTAAATGAATAATCAAAAATGTTCCAACAATGAAAAGCCTAGAACCAGATGGTTTCATGGATGAACTCTACCAAACATTAAAGAAGAACACCAGTCCTTTTCAAACTCTTTCAAAAAATCAAAAAGGAGGAAACACTTGCAAACACAATTTATGAGGCCAGCATTACCGTGATACCACAGGCGTAAAAAGATACTAGAAGAAAGAAAACCAATATCCCTGATGAATACAGATGCAAAAATCCTAAACAAAATATTAGCAAACTGAATTCATTAGAACATCAAAAGGATCATACACCATAAACAAGTGGAATTTATCCCTGGGATTCAAGGATAGTTCAACAGAGGAAAATCAATGTGATATATCACATTAACAGAACAAAGGAAAAAATATGATTATTTCGTAGATGCAGAAAAAGCATTTGACAAATTTCAACACTCTTTTATTATAAAAATACTCAGGTCCTGAGGAGTGGGGTTCCAAGCAGTGTTTTCCAGAACTTGAGGTGCAGCAAAATGGTGGTAGAAGCTTGTTTAAAAATTCAGACTTAGGGCTCATCTTTGTGACCTCTATTCACGAAATCTCGGATGAAGCGCAGAAATAAGCGACCCGGCGTGGAATCTGAGGAGCTGAATAAAATGGTGGCCTGAGCAGAGACTCTTAAGCAAGTAACGTTGAAGTCAACATGGAGAAGAAATGAGACAAAGCAGGGAATGAGACAACACTTAAGGGCCTATTGAAACAGTTCAGCCGTGTGGACGAAAGGCTCTTGGTGCTCCAGCCAGGCATCAGGGCCGTGCCTCTGAGGTGGGAGAGCCAACTTCAGAACACTGGTCCACAAGAGACCTCCCAGCTCCACGTAATACCAAACGGCAAAAATCTCCCAGAGATCTCCATCTCAACATCAAGACCCAGCTTCACTCAACGACCAGCAAGCTACAGTGCTGGACACCCTATGCCAAACAACTAGCTAGACAGGAACACAACCCCATCCATTGGCAGAGAGGCTGCCTAAAATCATAATAAGGCCACAGACACCACAAAATACACCACCAGACGTGGACGTGCCCACCAGAAAGACAAGATCTAGCCTCATCCACCAGAACTCAGGCACTAGTTCCCTCCACCAGGAAGCCTACACAACCCACTGAACCAACCTTAGCCGCTGGGGACAGATACCAAAAACAACGGGAACTACGAACCTGCAGCCTGTGAAAAGGAGACCCCAAACACAGTAAGATAGGCAAAATGAGACGACAGAAAAACACACAGCAGATGAAGGAGCAGGCTCAAAACACACTGGACTTAACAAATGAAGAGGAAATAGGTAGTCTACCTGAAAAAGAATTCAGAATAATGATAGTAAGGATGATCCAAAATCTTGGAAATAGAATAGACAAAATGCAAGAAACATTTAACAAGGATGTAGAAGAACTAAAGAGGAACCAAGCAATGATGAAAAACACAATAAATGAAATTAAAAATACTCTAGATGGGATCAATAGTAGAATAACTGAGGCAGAAGAAAGGATAAGTGACCTGGAAGATAAAATGGTGGAAATAACTACTACAGAGCAGGATAAAGAAAAAAGAATGAAAAGAACTGAGGACAGTCTCAGGGACCTCTGGGACAACATTAAACGTGCCAACATTCGAATTATAGGGGTACCAGAAGAAGAAGAGAAAAAGAAAGGGACTGAGAAAATTTTTGAAGAGATTATAGTTGAAAACTTCCCTAATACGGGAAAGGAAATAGTTAATCAAGTCCTGGAAGCACAGAGAGTCCCATACAGGATAAACCCAAGGAGGAACACGCCAAGACACATATTAATCAAACTGTCAAAAATTAAATATAAGGAAAACATATTAAAGGCAGCAAGGGAAAAAAAACAAATAACACACAAGGGAATCCCCATAAGGTTAACATCTGATCTCTCAGCAGAAACTCTGCAAGCCAGAAGGGAGTGGCAGGATATACTTAAAGTCATGAAGGAGAAAAACCTACAACCAAGATTACTCTACCCAGCAAGGATCTCATTCAGATTCGATGGAGAAATTAAAACCTTTACAGACAAGCAAAAGCTGAGAGAGTTCAGCACCACCAAACCAGCTTTACAACAAATGCTAAAGGAAATTCTCTAGGCAAGAAACACAAGAGAAGGAAAACACCTACAATAACAAACCCAATACATTTAAGAAAATGGGAATAGGAACATACATATCGATAATTACCTTGAATGTAAATGGATTAAATGCTCCCACCAAAAGACACAGGCTGGCTGAATGGATACAAAAACAAGACCCATACATATGCTGTCTACAAGAGACCCACTTCAGACCTAGGGACACATACAGACTGAAAGTGAGGGGATGGAAAAAGATATTCCATGCAAATGGAAATCAAAAGAAAGCTGGAGTAGCAATTCTCATATCAGACAAAATAGACTTTAAAATAAAGACTATTACAAGAGACAAAGAAGGACACTATATAATGATCAAGGGATCGATCCAAGAGGAAGGTATAACAATTGTAAATATTTATGCACCCAACATAGGAGCACCACAATACATAAGGCAAATACTAACAGCCATGAAAGGGGAAATTGACAGCAACACAATCATAGTAGGGGACTTTAACACCCCACTTTCACCAATGGACAGATCATCCAAAATGAAAATAAATAAGGAAACACAAGCTTTAAATGATACATTAAACAATATGGACTTAATTGATATTTATAGGACATTCCACCCAAAAACAACAGAATACACATTTTTCTCAAGTGCTCATGGAACATTCTCCAGGATAGATCATATCTTGGGTCACAAATCAAGCCTTGGTAAATTTAAGAAAATTGAAATCGTATCAAGTATCTTTTCCGACCACAACGCTATGAGACTAGATATCAATTACAGGAAAAGATCTGTAAAAAATACAAACACATGGAGGCTACACAATACATTACTTAATAACGAAGTGATTACTGAAGAAATCAAAGGGGAAATCAAAAAATACCTAGAAACAAATGACAACGGAGACACGACGACCCAAAACCTATGGGACGCAGCAAAAGCAGTGCTAAGAGGGAAGTTTATAGCAATACAAGCCTACCTCAAGAAACAGGAAACATCTCGAATAAACAACCTAACCTTGCACCTAAAGCAATTAGAGAAAGAAGAACAAAAAAACCCCAAAGCCAGCAGAAGGAAAGAAATTATAAAGATCAGGTCAGAAATAAATGAAAAAGAAATGAAGGAAACAATAGCAAAAATCAATGAAACTAAAAGCTGGTTCTTTGAGAAGATAAACAAAATTGATAAACCATTAGCCAGACTCATCAAGAGAAAAAGGGAGAAGACTCAGATCAATAGAATTAGAAATGAAAAAGGAGAAGTAACCACTGACACTGCAGAAATACAAAAGATCATGAGAGATTACTACAAGCAACTCTATGCCAATAAAATGGACAACCTGGAAGAAATGGACAGATTCTTAGAAATGCACAAACTGCCGAGACTGAACCAGGAAGAAATAGAAAATATGAACAGACCAATCACAAGCACTGAAATTGAAACTGTGATTAAAAACCTTCCAACAAACAAAAGCCCAGGACCAGATGGCTTCACAGGCGAATTCTATCAAACATTTAGAGAAGAGCTAACACCTATCCTTCTCAAACTCTTCCAAAATATTGCAGAGGGAGGAACACTCCCAAACTCATTCTACGAGGCCACCATCACCCTGATACCAAAACCAGACAAAGATGTCACAAAGAAAGAAAACTACAGGCCAATATCACTGATGAACATAGATGCAAAAATCCTCAACAAAATACTAGCAAACAGAATCCAACAGCACATTAAAAGGATCATACACCATGATCAAGTGGGGTTTATCCCAGGAATGCAAGGATTCTTCAATATACGCAAATCAATCAATGTGATACACCATATTAACAAATTGAAGGAGAAAAACCATATGATCATCTCAATAGATGCAGAGAAAGCTTTTGACAAAATTCAACACCCATTTATGATAAAAGCCCTGCAGAAAGTAGGCATAGAGGGAACTTTCCTCAACATAATAAAGGCCATATATGACAAACCCACAGCCAACATTGTCCTCAATGGTGAAAAACTGAAACCATTTCCACTAAGATCAGGAACAAGACAAGGTTGCCCACTCTCACCACTATTATTCAACATAGTTCTGGAAGTCCTAGCCACAGCAATCAGAGAAGACAAAGAAATAAAAGGAATCCAAATCGGAAAAGAAGAAGTAAAGCTGTCACTATTTGCAGATGACATGATACTATACATAGAGAATCCTAAAGATGCTACCAGAAAACTCCTAGAGCTAATCAATGAATTTGGTAAAGTAGCAGGATACAAAATTAATGCACAGAAATCTCTTGCATTTCTATACACTAATGACGAAAAATCTGAAAGTGAAATTAAGAAAACACTCCCATTTACCATTGCAACAAAAAGAATAAAATATCTAGGAATAAACCTACCTAAGGAGACAAAAGACCTGTATGCAGAAAATTATAAGACACTGATGAAAGAAATTAAAGATGATACAAATAGATGGAGAGATATACCATGTTCCTGGATTGGAAGAATCAACATTGTGAAAATGTCTCTACTACCCAAAGCAATCTACAGATTCAATGCAATCCCTATCAAACTACCACTGGCATTTTTCACAGAACTAGAACAAAAAATTTCACAATTTGTATGGAAACACAAAAGACCCCGAATAGCCAAAGCAATCTTGAGAACGAAAAATGGAGCTGGGGGAATCAGGCTCCCTGACTTCAGACTATATTACAAAGCTTCAGTAATCAAGACAGTTTGGTATTGGCACAAAAACAGAAATATAGATCAATGGAACAGGATAGAAAGCCCAGAGATAAACCCACACACATATGGTCAACTTATCTTTGATAAAGGAGGCAAGCATATACAGTGGAGAAAAGACAGCCTCTTCAATAAGTGGTGCTGGGAAAATTGGACAGGAACATGTAAAAGTATGAAATTAGAACACTCCCTGACACCATGCACAAAAATAAACTCAAAATGGATTAAAGACCTAAGTGTAAGGGCAGACACTATCAAACTCTTAGAGGAAAACATAGGCAGAACACTCTATGACATACATCACAGCAAGATTCTTTCTGACCCAGCTCCCAGAGAAATGGAAATAAGAACACAAATAAACAAATGGGACCTAATGAAACTTAAAAGCTTTTGCACAGCAAAGGAAACCATAAACAAGACCAAAAGACAACCCTCAGAATGGGAGAAAATATTTGCAAATGAAGCAACTGACAAAGGATTAATCTCCAAGATTTACAAGCAGCTCATGCAGCTCAATAACAAAAAAACAAACAACCCAATCCAAAAATGGGCAGAAGATCTAAATAGACATTTCTCCAAAGAAGATATACAGATGGCCTACAGACACATGAAAGAATGCTCAACATCATTAATCATTAGAGAAATGCAAATCAAAACTACAATGAGATATCATCTCACACCGGTCAGAATGGCCATCATCAAAAAATCTAGAAACAATAAATGCTGGAGAGGGTGTGGAGGAAAGGGAACACTCTTGCACTGTTGGTGGAAATGTAAATTGATACAGCCACTATGGAGAACAGTATGGAGGTTCCTTAAAAAACTACAAATAGAACTACCATATGACCCAGCAATTCCACTACTGGGCATATACCCTGAGAAAACCATAGGTCAAAAAGAGTCATGTACCAAAATGTTCATTGCAGCTCTATTTACAATAGCCAGGACATGGAAGCAACCTAAATGTCCATCGACAGATGAATGGATAAAGAAGATGTGGCACATATATACAATGGAATATTACTCAGCCATAAAAAGAAATGAAATGGAGGTATTTGTAATGAGGTGGATGGAGTTAGAGTCTGTCATACAGAGTGAAGTAAGTCAGAAAGAGAAAAACAAATACAGTATGCTAACACATATATATGGAATCTAAGGGGAAAAAAAAAAAAAAAAAAAGGCCATGAAGAACCTAGTGGCAAGACGGGAATAAAGACACAGACCTACTAGAGAATGGACTTGAGGATATGGGGAGGGGGTGGGGTGAGATGTGACAGGGTAAGAGAGTGTCATGGGCATATATACACTACCAAATGTAAAATAGATAGCTAGTGGGAAGCAGCCGCATAGCACAGGGAGATCAGGTCGGTGCTTTGTGACCACCTAGAGGGGTGGGATGGGGAGGGTGGGAGGGAGGGAGATGCAAGAGGGAAGAGAAATGGGAACATATTGTATATGTATAACAGATTCACTTTGTTATAAAGCAGATGCTAACACACTATTGTAAGGCAATTATACTTCAATAAAGATGTTTGAAAAAAAAAAATTAAAAAAAAAAATAAAATAAAAATACTCAACAAATTAGTAATGGAAGGAAAATACCTCAGCATAATAAAGGTTGTATATAAAAATCCCACAGTAACATCATACTCAAGAGTAAAAAAACTGAAAGCTTTTTTTCTAAGTTCAGGAACAAGGCAAGGATGCCCACTTTCACCACGTAAATTCAACATAGTATTGAAGACTACTGCTAGCTAGATCAATTAGGCAAGTAAAAGAAATTTAAAAGGCATCAAAATCAGTTCAGGACACAAAATCAACATTAAAAAACCAGCTGTGGGCTTCCCTGGTGGCGCAGTGGTTGAGAATCTGCCTGCCAATGCAGGGGACACGGGTTCGAGCCCTGGTCTGGGAAGATCCCACATGCCGCGGAGCGACTAGGCCCGTGAGCCACGACTACTGAGCCTGCGCGTCTGGAGCTTGTGCTCCGCGGCGAGAGAGGCCATGATAGTGAGAGGCCCGCGCACCGCGATGAAGAGTGGCCCCCGCTTGCTGCAGCTAGAGAAAGCCCTCACACAGAAACGAAGACCCAACACAGCCAAAAATAAAATAAATAAATAAATAATTAATTAAATAATTTTTTAAAAAACCAGCTGCATTTCTGTACACTAACAATGAACAATCTGATAGAAAATTAAGAACATAATTGCAATTACAACAGCATCAAAAAGAAAAAAATAATTAGGAAAAATTTAATCAAGGAGTCTAAAGACTTGTACACTGAAAACCAAAAAACATTGCTGGAAGAAATTAAAGATGACATAAATAATTGGAAAGACATCTCATGTTCATGGATTGGAAGGCTTAATATAGTTAAAATGTCCACACTACCCAAAGCAATCTATAGATTGAATGCAATCCCTATCAAAATCCCAATGACATTTTTTACAGCAAACAGAACAAAATTGAAGGCCTCACATTTCCTGTTTTCAAAACATATTACAAAGCTACACTAATTAAAACAGTATAGCATAAAGACAAACATATAGACCTATGGAAGAGTACAGAGAGCCCAGGAACAAACTCACCTATATACTGTCAACAATCTTTGACAGGGTAGCAAGAACACACAATGGGGAAAGAACATTCTCTTCAGTAAATGATATCAGAAAACTGAATGTCCACATGCAAAAGAATGAAACTGGACACTTATCACATATCATACACAAAAATCAACTCAAAATGGATTAAAGACTTAAATGTAAGACCTGAAACCATAAAACTCCTGAAAGGAAACATAGAGGAAAAGCTTCATAATATTGATCTTATAAATGATTTCTTGGATATGACACCAAAAGTACAGGGCAACAAAAGCAAAAATAGACAAATGGGAGTATGTCAAACTAAAAAGCAGATTCACAGAAAAACAGATGATCAACAGAGTGAAAAATCAACATATGGAATGGGAGAAATTATTTGCAAGCCATATTTCTGATAAGGGGTTAATTTCCAAAATATATAAGAAACTCTTAGAACTCAATAGTAATCAATCAATCAATCAATCTTAATTTTAAAAAAACGACCCGAATAAACATTTTTCCCAAAGAAGACATACAAGTTGCCGAGATGTATATGAAAAGATGGTCAAACATTGCTAATTACCAAGGAAATGCAAACCAAAACCACATGAAGATATTACCTCACACCTGTTTGGATGGCCATTATAATAAAATAAAAAAAAGGGAAAATAACAATTGTTGGAGAGAATGTTTAGAAACTAGAACCCTTGTACCATGTTGGTGGGAATGTAAAACAGTGCAGTTGCTAAGGAAAACAGCATGGAGGTTCCTTAAAACGTTTTTTGAATATTACCATATGATCTAACAATCCCACTTCCAGGTATTTGTCCAAAAGTAGTGAAAATGGAATCACTAAGAGATATTTGCACTCCCATGTTCACTGCTGCATTATTTACAATAGTCAAGAGGTGGCAACAACCTAAATGTCCATTGATGAATACATAGATAAAGAAAATAAGGTAAATACATACAATGGAATATTATTCAGCCTTAAAAAATAAGGAAATTCTGTTATGTGCTACAACATTGACAAATCTTAAGGACATTATGCTAAGTGAAATAAACCAGTCACAGAAGGACAAATAGTGCATGATTCTACCTATATAAGGTATCTAAAGTAGTCCAAAATAGTCAGACTCACAGAAGCAAAAAGTAGAATGGTGGTTGCCAACAGCTCGGAGGAGGGAAAAATGGGGAGTTACTGTTAAATGAGTATAGAGTTTCAGTCATACAAGATGAGAAAGTTCTAGAGATCGCCTGTATAATACTGAACTCTTAAAATTTTGTTAGGAGGGTAGATCTCATGTTATGTGTATCTTACCACAATTTTTAAAAATTGAAGTAGTCCTAACATATCAATAATTATTTTAACATATAAATAACTTAAATTCACCAATTAAAATACAGAGATTGGGGCTTCCCTGGTGGCGCAGTGGTTGAGAGTCCACCTGCTGGTGCAGGGGACGCGGGTTCGAGCCCTGGTCTGGGAAGATCCCACGTGCCGCGGAGCAGCTGGGCCCGTGAGCCACAACTACACAACTACTGAGCCTGCGTGTCTGGAGCCTGTGCTCCGCAGCGGGAGAGGCCACGATGGTGAGAGGCCCATGCACTGCGATGAAGAGTGGCCCCCGCTTGCCACAGCTGGAGAGAGCCCTCGCACAGAAATGAAGACCCAACACAGCCAAAATAAATAAATAAATAAATAATAATTTAAAAGGTGCTAATAATTTTAAAAAAATACAGAGATTGGCAAAGTGGATTAAAAAAAAACATGGTCCAGTATATGCTGTCTGCAAGAAATTCACTTCAAACAAAGACATGTGTAGGTTGAAAGTAAATGGATGGGAAAAAAAGATATACTATTGAAGCATGACTGTTTAAGAAAGCACTTTTGCATAAAGTAGACATCAGAGCAAGGAAAATTAGTAGGAATAAAAAGGAACATTATATCACATTCATGAAATAACATAATTATAGAGATGGAGAACAGATTAGAGGTCAGGGTTAGGGAAAAGGGCAAAGGAGGTGAGTGTGACTTTATAAAGGGTTAGAATGAGAGAGCCTTGTGATCTTGTGATGCTACAGTTAAGTATTTTGAAGTGGCAGTGATTACATGAAGCTGCACATACACATACACACACAAGTGCTTATATAAGTGGGGAAATATGAATAAGATCAATGTCAGTTTTCTGGGTTTTGATATTGTACTATAATTATGCACCATAGCACTGGGGGAGGCTGCGTGAAGGGTACACAGGATCTCCCTATACATTTATTGCAACTTCCTATGCATCTAAAATTATTTCAAAAATATATGTATTTATGTATATGTACACGTGTGTACACACACACACACACACACACACACACATACACATATTACACTGGTCTCCTTGCTGTTTCTTGAACATGTCAAGCAAGCTCCCACATCAGGGCCTTTGCAAATTCTGTTCTCTCTGCCTGAAATGTTCTTCTTCTTGATATTCACATGTCCTGCTTCATTCATGTCTCACACCTTCCCTGACCAGTGTTATTTAAAACAGTATCATTTATTATTCTTTATCTCCTTATTTATCTTGGTTTATCAACCTCACAGCCCTTATTACTCTGATGTTATATATTATACATTATTTGTTTATTTACTGCCTGCATCATCCTCTAGAATGCAAACTCCACTGAGTGCAGGAACTTTGTTCTATCCATCACTGTATCCCCAGTGCCTAAAACAGAGCTGGGTACATAGCAGATATTCAATAAATAAACGCTAAGTGAATGAATAGATCAAAAGGGGAAAAACAGATTCAGTTTATAATCTAGATTTCCCCATAGACAAAATATCATGTTTATATGACTGTTTCTTTAAGCCTAATAACATTAAACCATATAGTCCAATTATTTGCTCTTCCAAATCACCCTCTGTTTTTATGCTTCTTTTAAAAAGTTACTTTTGAAAAAAAAAAAGGTGTAACCCATGGACTTCTGGTGTTTTCTGCTTCATTGTAATGACATGGGAGAATTATTTTGATTTTCCTCTATATTTACTTTGCTTAGACAAAAATATTAATCAAATATTACTTTATATTTTATGAGGTTTTTTTTAAAGTGTATTAAAATTTTATTGGATACTCTGGTTACCTGGCTGGTAACATTTAGGAACAACTAGAAACCAGAAACCTAGGATTCAGTCATAGCTTCTCATATGACCTTCAATAATTTTTTAAAATCATCCCTGGGCCTCAAATTTCTTCTCCTTAATATGAAGAGACTAGGTAGTATATCTAATGTTCCTTCTTGTTCTATGAATGAAGATAAGCATATGGCAAATGTTCTCTATTTCTGATTATACTCCATAGTAGATACCATCTGAGATTCTGTTCAGCCCACAACCTCCCTTTCTGTAGGAACTTTATGTCCCTTCATAGGGTTGGGGCCTAATAGCCATGTGTATACCACATGATCTTGCCCCTCCAGCAGTAGATAATCAAATCCTGGGTTGACATCTGGTCCAAACTGGGTCAATCAAAAATGGGAATTGGGATTCAGAAATGCTAATGAGTCTCTGCTGATTGCCTGCATTTAGAACATGTAAACTTGGGAGCTCTAGGGTAAGCCCTGTTTGGCTAGGTGCTGAGGGAGTGAGAAGAATAAAGCATACAAGCTGAAAGAAACAGAGATAAACAGGAGACCCTTAGGTTCCAGGGATGGGGAGGGAGGAGAGAAAGAGGGTGGAAAGCTCCCATAGCCATTGACAGCTTTTCATTCCTAGTTATACTCCCTCATGTGCCTGGACTCTTGTATCTTTAATATAAATTCCTTTTTTGTTTTCACTTAGTTTGAAGTACATCTTTGTTATTTGCAACCAACAATCCTTAATCAAGATGGACACAATTGGGTCAGTGATCAACAAACAAAATTATGCACAACTTAAAGCTCTAGACATGTATGCAAAGTATCCTTGCCCCAGTTTCATTACATACTTGAATTAATCCTTAGTTAATTAGAAAATTCATTAACCAAGATATTTTATTCAATAGCCTTTAGTTAACTGAAGACTCTGGGACTACCTGGAATAAAAACATTCATAATCAAACGGAAATACAACAATTACCTTCCAAAATCAAATGGTTTTAAAATTTTTTCTAAGCTTCTGCCCCCTTCTGTTATTGCAGACTACTAATAATTAAACAGATTTCACTAGTTCCTATTGTGCATTGGATGTTTGGCTATGAAAAAAGTGTTACATGAATGCTCAGTCTCTATTCCTCTCATCCATAATGGCAAAGGAAGCAGGAGATGGAGAGAGTTCTAATTAGTTAAAAAATTCCAGAGAGTTAATTTTTTATTCTAGTTGATCCAATGACCTCTGTGTTATTGCCTCCTTTGCTCTTACTCCTAAAATCTAAGATCTATAAGTGAAGAGCAATGAGTTACACAATAGAGACAAATTATCATTACTGTAAAAGGCATTGAAGCAGAAAACTAGCTTTTTTCCCCTTCCCAAAGAGAATCAATAGTAAATAAGAAGCCTCCAGCAACCCTGTTATTGGGTATAGTTGTACTCTGTCTTGGTTAATTTTGACATTCATTCCAGCTTCTCGTTAGAAGAATTTCATTTCTTAACACAAGAAATGCTGTTTTTTAGAGCCTATTGCATCATAACATAAACAGAACAAATCTGCATCATACATTTACATGTATGCATTATATGATTATTAATTCAGAACTGGTGAAGGAGGTCCTGAAGTTTTACTATTTTCAGAGCTGCTGCAACACCATTGACATATCAAGAATGCTCCGTATAACTTTTAATGAACACTTTACTTTCTTACTCTGATGAATTAATAAGAAAAAATTTGTAAAATCACAGAATTTACATGCAAATAATATTGCTACTGCAGTTTTTAAAACATCTGAAAGCAGTTCACCACAACTATTGCCCTAATTTTGTTTAAACTATTAACAGAGATTCAAATCCCTTTTCTTGTAAAGAGCCCAATGCAATTAATATCCTAACTCTCATATATTCAATAGAGCACTTAGAAGACATTTTTAAATACATAAAACCTAGATGTTCCTACATTCACCCATCTTAGCACTTATTTTAATTAAGTATCAGTGCTTTAATAGCCAGTAAAAAAGTTCTGCTGTTTCCTAATCTCTGATAGGACTCTGGCTGCTTCTCCTGTGGAGTGTAATCCATCACCAGCATGGGGTAAGCACTCTAAAAAAGATATTTTTAGCATGACTACTATATCCAGGCTATAACAAGTTTTTGATTGGGGGACCTGAATTAAGGAAATTTTGTGTTACTATAGTTTGGACCCCAATGATTCAGAATTTGTGATAATTCAGACAGGAGCTGAGATTAAATCGACCTCAGTGTTATTTAAGAAGAGTTTGATAAGCAAACTAATAGTGTAAACAAGATAGTAGAGAAGATACTAAACTACTTAAAAGAAAAAGTGCTTCCAAGAGCCTTTAAATACTTTATAAATATCTCATTACACATAATTCATTGATATACTAACTACAAATCATTCCCGTCTGTTTATTAAAGCAAAATTCCTAAGGGTAATACTTTGTTTAACCTAGTTCTGGTCACTACATGCACAAAGAAGCCATTAAAAACTGCAGTTCATAAAAAATATTCTAAAATTCAAAACTTCAACCATTTTAGACCTATTCTTCCAAAGTTATTACAAATTAAGAAAAATTTGAAACATATGGAATCTAATACCCATTTTCTTATACCCTTACTCTTTTCCTTCTTCTATGGAATCACAAGTATCTGTACCAATATGGTAGCAATAACAATACAATCGATGATAATTAAAACTATTGATGATAAGCAAAAACAACACAGATAATAATGATAGCCTTGAAAGTACACAGGAAAGAAACAATATAAGAGTCTGTGTGCACATTTAGAGATTAAATTCAGCAAGACCAATTAAATGAATTACTATATGATATATGCCCAGCCCTGCAAAGGGCAAACAGCAATAAGTAATGAGACTAGCTTATGGATGACCTGTGGAATCAAACTTATTACTTGTGTCACACCTGATATGTCAACTAGTTTTCAATTTGAAAGAAAAATAAAAGTAATTCCAGGTGGATGATAAGAAATATCACAGAATGTAAAAAGAATGCTTTGAATTCCTCAGTTGAAAGATGCTGTATAAACACAAAGTCTAGCAATAAGACAGAATGGAAAAATAGAGAAGATATTCCTTTTTATTCTAAATTTTTGAAAAACCTATATTCACACACACACACACACACACACACACACACACACAGTTTAGATGATAAAAATGTAATGAAGAACTCTGAATCATCATCTGAATGAAAGGATCCATACTTTTAATCCAGAAGTAACTAACTTCTGACTTTTTCCTTCGTATAATAAAGAAAATTATTTTTGAAGTAAAAATCTAGTGATTCAAAAATTGCCTGAGTTAGACACAGAAAACTCAGGGCTAGTTTTAAAATAACTTGGGCTAGTCTTCTTCTTGGTGCTACTTCCAGTCAAATCACCCAGTTTCAAATGCAGCTTATCTGATATGGATCCAGCTTTTGAGACTATGACAGAAAATCTTTCCTGAATATCTTTTTAAAAATATAAATGTATTTTGTAAAACTCACTTAGGGGCCACAGAAGTAGCTCATAATTGACAGTGAAAACAAACCAATATCCAAAGTGGTTAGGAAAAGTGGAAATGAGGTACAAAAAGTGAACATAATGAGGAGCCATATAATTCAGGACTGTGAAAGGTTATGGAGATACTATACTGTACAAAATAGTTTAATGAAGAGTGTTAGAAAACATCCATTTTTCTCATTATTAATCATATCAAAATTCAATTTCATGTTTTCAGTTAACATTTATTGCATTTTAAAATTGCTACAAAAAGCTTCTCTTTCAGTAACAAAGTCTCACCATCAAATCCCTGAGGTGCATTAGTCCTTAAGAAAATAGGAATCAATCTGACCACAGGGAAACTTTTGGGTACCAACAGTCCAAAGAGAGTTAACAATTCATAATATAAGATATGATACTAAAAGAATGATAACTATGTGTGAGACAGTTCCTGTGAATATTAGTTTATATCTTATATATGAAGGTTTATGTTTTATTTTGTTTGTAGGTACCATACTTTACGAAGGAACTCAACTCTCCACTTTTCTTCCTATACTGAATTGGCTGTGGGTATTTTTCACTTAGTGAAAAAGATTATGTTCCAGAAAATATGCTCCAAAAATAATTGTCGGGTAAAAGTCATTTTTCCCATAAGCTTCCATAATAAAATATAGAGATGTATTCAGCTGGGAAATTTTTCAATCAATTGACATAATAAAGATCATACTTAAGAATATGATAACACTTTTAAAACTACATATTTAAAGAAAATTATAACTTATGGATACATCATTGGTACTCAGTGCTCTACCTTCACACAGTGGTAAAAATATTGAGAGTTATCTCTTGTACGGTAACAAAACTAACAATTCCTTACCATATGTCACATGCTGCTGCCACTGAGATTTAGCAATACACCTAAGATGTATACCTGCCTTAAACCACCATAGTACTTAGAACTTGACATATAAGGTAATTCTTACTTTCTCAACAGTTTCTCTATCATTTAAATTCACCAGTTCTCTTTCCAAAGATCTTCCCTTTTGATACCAGCATAAGCAGCTAAGAACAGAAATGTGCCATAAGGCTTAGCAAAGGAAACCCCAATGCCTTCTGAAAATATTTTGCTACCTGTTAACTGGTTAATTTCCAACAATGATCAGACATTCATTGACTGTGTCTGTGTGGACCATTCTGTTCTCTAATAACTATTTAGAACTAATAAACTATTGTTATTTAACTAACAGCTGATATCCTAAGTAAAGGATGCTCAAAACAATTATATTTGTTGCAATTATTAGCTACTTTGAATTAAAGTTTATCAGTAATAACTATAATCAGAGAAGACTATTTCTGAAAGCAAAAGATACTAAATGAAAGATATAAGATGATATATAGAAGCCTCAAAAAAATTTAAGCTTGGGTATGTTATTCCTTAGAGTAAATCTGTGAATTAACTTGAAAATTCTTTGTATTTGGAATTCAAATATGCAAGTTTCTTTGGGGGCGGGCATGACTCTTTTTTGATGTAAAAGTATATTTTACAGTATTATATATTTTGCAGTATATTTTCTTGTTATTTTTTTATATACAGACATTAACTTACAATGGATGACAAAAACCCAGAAGACTAGTCATGTAACTGATTCTCAACACAGCAGACAGTTGTTATAAAAGCACTATAAGTTCTGCAGAGGTTTGTAATTGCATTTTAAACACTGATGTTAGTTGCCCATTATTAACACATGTGCTATTAATAACATTATTTTAGAACTTTGACAGACATCAATTTGCAGGACTCAAACATATCCCCCTTTGTTTTCAGAAAACAACAGAAATAGTAGTACTAATTAGCAGTACTAAAAACTAAGCTATCATGTATTTTAATGGACCAAAATTCATGTTGTTTATAGAATTTCCCTAATTTACTTTATTAAAAATTAGTCTTTGGAGCATATTAATAATCTAAAGTTGTACTAATCAGATCAGCCTTGTACAAATCACTTAGATTTTAACTGTCTTAGGAGACAGTGAAACATGTACAGGTTATAAACATATGTGAACCTAATACTCTATCTACATCTGCTCAGAAAACATTCTTACTTGCCCCAGGAAATAGGATTATTTTAAGTCTGACTTCTACAGTATGTACATTTGAAAAATTATTGACATTTAATAAAGGTATGTAATTTGTCATAAAAAAATTATGCCCAGTACAATGTAGTTAATTGCCACTGACAGTCCCCTCCCCCTTTAGGTTTATCCAGGAGAGTAATTTTCACAAAGATTCGAAAATCAAGTGTCTTAGCTCATGCTGTGCTGAACTCCTCCCCTTCCAACAAAGTCTATACTTCTATCAAAAACCAAATCAAGTCTGACTTTCTCTATAATGCCTTCTCAAACACTAGCCTCCAAAGATCTCCTTTTACTCTTAATTCTTTTAGTTCTTATTCTGTGCTATTCTATGTTCCATTTGTTGACCATGATGTCTCATGTATGTATTTTCTTTCTCCAATGGGTAAGCAATTTAACTCCTGGAACCTGTTTCTGTCTATTCTCCACAGTACTTAGTATAGTAATGGGCACTCAGTGAAACTAGAAAATAAAAGCTTGTTGAAAGTCAATTTAAAAAATAAAAACCTAACTCATTCCAGAGTTCACTGGTCAAATGCCTCACAAAATGAACTATTAATATTATCTTATAATTTGGCTATGACAATCTAGATAGATACTCTTGAGTATGTGGCCCCTTCATAGCCATACTCATTACAATAGAATTTTAAATTGGATCCAACTACTGCCTGATTCTAAAAGTATGTGAAGATGAACAGCAAGTATCCACATGGTACATTATTATTTCAAATAATTCAGACTTGAATTCATCAAGAACTTTTCCAAAACAAAAACATTTCTAACTTTGGAATCTAGCACGGAGAAGCACATTAGTTTGCCAGTTCACAAAACAAACAATACTAGCTGAGGTCCAAGATTATTTTGCAGTGATACCCAGAATTATATTGTGCTTTAAACCATACCCAAGAGAACCTCAAACAACACGAAAGCTTCCAAAGCAAAGCATTTACCCAAAACTATCGGAGTTGTCAGTCTTGACTGATTCACTAGATAAAGTTATCTAATCACAAATGGCATCTATATCCTTTTAAAAAACTTTAGCTTAAAAGCGCTTACCCAAAACTAAATTTAGCTTTTCCATTACTGCACTTCTTTTTCACTTATTTCTTCTTTCGAAAAAAAGAAGTCTGAAATGGCTTAAAAACCAGCAGGGAGGGAAGAGAGCCAAATAAAAGAAGGAACCCATCTTTCATTGTCTGCACACAGAAGTACCTTACAATCAAAATTACTAGTTAATCTAAATTCAGTCTGCTTTTGAAAGGGGTCAACTGTGAACTGTAATTTTTTTCAACCATTTGCTCTTAAAGAAACAACTTCACTCCTCAAAGATAATATTGCTAAATTTCAAAAAAAAAAGTACCTACAACTTTAGATCTTCATCTAATTACCCTGTGCAAAATATCACTTCAGGTTCTTCATGCCAATGCTGTTTGGAGCAACTATTCTCAACTGCAGGCTACCCCAGGATGAACAGATAGATCATAACACATCCTCGCTTTTATTAGGGACATTTTAGGTTTCCTCATCATACTTATTTTTTTTTTAAAGTGTGTCATTCTGGATAAGTTCCTAAAACCTGTTTGCCCTGTTACCAGTCAGCCACTCTTCGCCTACTTCTCTTCAAGTTTGATGCCACTCTGCTAAGTCAATTGCAGTGTGTGTTTGCTAGTTTGTTTTATTAGTATTATTTAATATAAGTACTGTCTTCCTAACTTGTACACTTCTTCAGGAGTCAGAAGCCAGGCACATGGCTTTCAGAAGCTCTCAGCACATAAGTAGCAAGAAAACTGAAAAGTAAGGGGCCATGCCAGCTGCCTGTTCAAGCCTTGAGGCATGGAGCCACAGCAGCCTGAGAATTGGCTCTAGAGAAACCTGCGGTTAGGCTGAGCCTCCCGAGAGCGAGAGCGAGGGAAAAAAGGGGCGAGCACTGCACTGGAAACGTCTGTCCCCGAATTAGGGACCAGGCTGCATGACTGTACGTAGAATTATCAGCATCCACGGCATCTAAGAAGCAAAGCCAGGCCTTAAGCACCGAGCCCTCGTTCCTGGACACCTGGGTTTAGACCAGAAAGTGATGCTTTTTAGAAGGAAAACTACCTCGAAGGGAATAGGGAACCGCGAGCAGATATGTAGGAGAGGCGTCAGAAGCTTCTGCAGGAGAAAGCAGCGCTTCAGTCGCCTCCCGGGGCCCCGGAGGCCGGAAAGGCGCCCCAGCACCGGGCGAGTGCGGTGCCACTACTCACCCCTACTCTCCTACGGTCCCCGTCGTCGCCCAGCTCGACACAGCCCCTGCAGGGGGAGCCCCTCCCCCGCCCGCCGCCAGGGGTGGGCTCAGCGGGCTAGAGGAAGCGGCGGCGCAGGTGTCCGTGAGCCGGGACTAGAGACGCGCCCCACGAGGAGCTGGGTTCAAGGGAGGCAGCCTGGTGCCTTGCGCTCCCTGGCGCCGCCAACTTCACCACCATCGACGTGGAGGGGCGAGGGGAGGCAATGGGGGGGAGGCCCTCGCCCAGCGGCCCGTACCCTCTCGGGGTACTAGGCCCGAGTTCGGGTGGGGCCGTCGCCCCCGGCCCCCTCAGGGACGCGATCCCCAGGCCTAATTCCCGCCCCTCAGCCACCGTGGCCACAGAGCAGCGGCGGCTCCCTCTCGGGGCCGCGGTCGCAGCGGCATCCTCGTGCTCCTCCTTCCCTGGCGCCGCTGCCTACACACACAGCCTCGGCGCCCCGACCGCTGTCGCCTAGCAACCGCGCGCATGCGCCCCGCCCCCGCCGGCGACCGCCGTCACTGCTGGCGCCGCTGCCGGGGTTCAGTCAGCGACCTAGAAAAGTGCGCAAAAGCCCATTTCCTAGGGCCTGGATAGAGCGACATCAAGGTAGGGGTGAGGTGGGGAGAGGGGCAGGATGCTCTGCAAATCGAAAGAGGCCGGAGAATTTAGGTTATGACCGTCTCCCGGCCCCTCCACAGGCTCACTGATGGTTGAGACTAACACTCCCGACAATCTCCTAACTTATTCTTCAGACTCGCTTCCTCCAATCCAATACTTCACAAGGGCTTCCAGAGGAATTTTCGGAATAACTTCTCTGACCATGTCACTCATCTGCATAACTCCAGTGGTCAAGGGACAGCCCCCTTAATAGGGCCTAACCGTTCTTCACTATTGCAACAGCATCCTCTCTGGTCTCCCAGCTTTTAGGCTTGTCTCCCTGAAATCCGTTCTCGTACTTCTACCGGATTGATTTTTGTAAAACATAAATCTACTCACTTCCCTCTGGTTTAGAGAATGGGCTTTGGAGTTAGAGCCAGTTTTTAAATTCTGCCTCACCACCGAGTAGCTATGTTTCCTAGAGCTAGGGTGCTTAACTTCTCTGAATATGTTTCCTCATGGAGTTAATTATAACACCTATATACTAGTTCTGAGGATTAAATAAGAGAGTACATGTAAAGCACTTAACATACATAACTTTCTCTGTCACAGAGTAAGCATTCAGTAAAAATTAGAGCTATTTTTCAGTAGGTCTTGTTGCCTATAATAAAATACGAACTCCCTAGCTTAGCATTCAAGGGCTTCTAAGATCTTGCTTCTATTTTTCTAGCCCTAGATACTTTTCAATCCCCCTTGGGCACCCAGCAACAGACTAGTCCTTGCAGTTTTTGAGATACATCTAGATATATGAAGTGCTTATATATATTTTCTAAAGGTTCATCTAGGGAAGAATTCTATGCAAACCCTCCAGTTAGTGAACATGTAAGTATCCAGTGGTCCTTCCCAAATTACACATGTTAATGTTAAAATATTGACACTGAGAATTGACATGTAGGTAGTGACTCTTTACAAAAATTGTGTGGTTTTCTGGGGGCCTATTTACTTGATTTTTTGAAATTAGGCTTAGAGTTTCTGTAATGTGTAATGACAGAAATATCACCAGCTTTGAACTTAATAGCAATACAATGCATAAACGTATTTACAAACATCCTGTGCCCTTCTGGATGTTTATTTAATAAAAGTTTGAAACATTTTAGTAAGTGTAAAAATAGCTGTAACATGTGTAAGAAGTTTGAGAGACCCCAGTAGAGTTGCTAATGAAACATTAGTGTAATCTCAAATAGAATATAAGACTAAAATGAAACTTTATGAGGACCAGACAGCCAGAAAATACTGAAGAAATAGAAGAACAGTTGGAAAGGTGATGAAAAGTGGAAATAATCAACAAACTAATCAACAAGGAAGGTCATAACAGGGAATATGTATTACAGCTGTGAATATGGCAGTGAGCTTGGATGGAGTTCTCACACAGATCATACCTTTACTTTTGTATGATACAGACGTGCCTTTCAGGTTCAAAGGAAGACAACTGCTTAGCATTCAGCCTTTTGCAAGGGCCATCAACAAGTTACAGAAGCAGACTTCTAAGAGAACTTGCTTCGATATTCTAAAATCTGTATTTAGTCACATAAAATCTTTATTCTCTATTCACTTATTGAGCTCATAATATTCTATAGCACACATTTATTATGCTTACAGTGAAACAGATGAATAAATAATCACCTTTAATTCTCCCGTATACCTTTCTAGATACAGAACTGTGTTACTGCTGCACTTAAGCTCCTTCGATAGTTTTCCTGGGGTTTCAATATAAAATCTGAGCTCTCTTGCGCACAGCAATGTATCTGTCTCTATTATGCTAGTGAAGTAAAAACTCGACTATCAACAAAGAGAGACCTATCCACATCAATATGGAAAGAAATAAAACATTTATTATTGAGTAAGCACAACACAGTAACCCTTAAGAGACTGCAAAGTCAGGATAAAGTTCCACACAACTTATACAGTAAAGCAAATACAAAGTTTAATTGGGAATTGAGGCAGCTATTTGTTTAGTTAATTGACTTCCTCCAAAAGAATAATAAAACTTTTATCTCCCCAAAAGACACTTTGAATCTTCCTGGAAGGCAAATGGTTACACCTGCAAATGCGCTCCCACATTAACACTGTCTTTACATTTCCAAAGGGAATATGGCTCATGACCTTGGAAACATTTCTACATTATAGAACTGGAGACTGAGACTTTCTAGTCCCTGGAGAGATTTATTTACATTCCAAAAGTTAGAGAGAGGATTCAGGTCCACTATGTCCCCCCAAAAGACAGTCTAAGAAGTGAAGGGGAGGAAAATAACCTCTTTGTCCTTTACTCACCTTTATTTACAATTCAAAAACAGAACTCTGTGTTGGTACGGTAGATGGCACCTAGTAGATTATGAGGAAGTCATTTTTTATATATAAATTTATTTATTTATTTTTGGCTGTGTTGTGTTTTCGTTGCGGTGTGCAGGCTTCTCACTGCGGTGGCTTCTCTTGTTGCAGAGCACAGGCTTTAGGTGCACAGACTTCAGTAGTTGTAGCACACGGGCTTAGCTGCTCTGCAGCATGTGAGATCTTCCCAGATCAGGACTTGAACCCGTGTCCACTGCATTGGCAGGCGGATTTTCAACCACTGTGCCACCAGGGAAGCCCGAGGAAGTCTTTCTTAAATAAATAAGAAAGTCACAGAAGAGGTAGCATTGCTCTGGATGTTGATGAATAAGTAGGAGTTTTCCAGAAGGGGATAAGAATAGTCCATGCAAAGGAAAAAGTATATTCAAAGATCCAGAAAATGTGAAAGTGCATGGTATGTTCAGTGAAAGTAGAAAAGTTTGACTGTTACACATACTATATGTCTGTATTTAGGGGCTGAGCAGCATAAGGCTGTAATGGAGTTGAGTACAGAGAAGTAGGTTGGAGACAGATTGTGAAATGCCTTTAATGCCATGCCAGAGAGTTTGGAAAAGGTCTATATCTGATGGCTAAAATAAGGCAATGTACTAATACTTGCTTGGGGGTCCGGCACAAATATTAGATAGTGCTCCAGCCCCAAAGAGCTTATAATCTAATGGATGCAAGAAGGCAAGATAACAATTAGCATAAATGAAATACCATAAGTTGACAGATGTATTTTAGGGGAATAGATATATTTTAGGGAATAGATTAGGAATAATAGTCTTTGGATTAAGTTTCTGAGAAAGCTCCTTGGAAACTCCATCTTGACCTAAAACATAAGGGGTCTCCTTTATTGGAGTAGCACCTGGAATTCCAAATACTTGAACTCTGTGTAACCATTGCTGTAGTTCTACACCCCCCCACCTCTGTTTCCTGTTTCCATTCCAGCTTTTCTGAAGAAAATCACTCTGGCCTTTTAGTGTAAATTGATGTCGCCACAGATTTAGTTTCTCATCTCACTACTTGGCACCACTTGGCAATCCTTTCACTTTTTCTTGGTCAGTCCCGCTCCAATTCTCCTCAGCTGTCATTCCAAACCCTAACCGTTCTCCACTATGACTGACACACTTCACCCACCCGTCAAACCCACCCACCAACCTTCCTTAAAAAATGGAAGCTATTAGGTGTTTTTCTCACCTGCATCTGCTCCCATATTATACTTCAATCCCTTCAGCCTCACATAGACTGTGTAAAACTACATCTTCCATCTGAGCTCCTGATCCTTGTCTCACCCAGTTCCTCAGAGATCTTGCTTTATCACTTTTTCTGTCTTCACTACCTTACACCTCTCCCTCTCTGACATTCTCCTCAGCTGATAAACATACTCAAGGCTCTTTCATCCTTAAAAGAAACACTTTCCTTTTACCCGGAGCTTCCTCTAGTTTCCTTGAAGTGTCTCCTGTTATCCTATCACCTTTCCTTATGACCCAGAGGTCTCAAAAGTGGTCTACATTTACTGCCTCCATTCATTCATTTCCAATTCACCTTTAAACCATTGATTTCACCTATATGTCTCCACTGAAACCTCTTCTGTTAATTACTGATAAGTTTCTCTATGCAATGGGCACTTTTAAGCCCCTTTCTTTTGAACCTCACTGCCACATTGATTGTGTTGATTACTTCGATTTTCTTGAAGTTATCTACTCACTTGACTTCCAAACACACATTCTCCTTGTTCTTATTCTTCCTCTTTAGCACTCTGACTTATGTAAGTTTCATGGATTCCTCTTTTTCTACCTATCTCTTAAATGTTTATGTTCTTATACGGTTCTGTCTATGGCCTATTTCTTTTGTTCTACTCTCCACACTCTATTACCTATACATGGATGACTTTCAAATCTATATTGTTAGTTCAGACCTCCCTCCAGATCCAACTGTTTACTAGACATCCTCACCTGGATGACCCCCAAACAATTCAAATTCATTTTGTCCATAACTGAATTCATCATCTTCCCATGCTAATATATTCTTCTTCCTTGTTAAGGGAGATCCAAAAAAATCTCGCCAAAGTGAAACCCTGTTATTGTGTTACTATAGCACAATAAGTTTACCTTCTTGCAGAAACAGATGAAATGACTAGATTATGGCCATTTTATGGCATTATGGCATATGGCATTATGTCAAGACTGCTGTACCTTTTCCTGAAAAATATACTGCATATATGCACCAAGGAATAATAAGTTGTATCACTCAAAAGTAAGCTCCATGAGGACAGGGATTTTTGTCTGTTTTGTTTACTGCTGTATCTCTAGTGCTTAGAATAGTACCTGGGGCATAGTAAGCCCTCAATAAATGAATGAATGCACATATCCCCTGCTTAAAGAGCCTTCATTTAGGAATTCTGCTAGATTGTAGCAGAATATGTATGTCGATAGATTAGAAAATAATGTGTCCTTTTTGTATTTAAAATAAAGTGAAAGGAAATTGTAGCTGCATTTCACCCAGATTTCTGTCCATGGGAAGTAAAGAAAAAGGATCAGGAAGGATAAAAACACTTCATCTATCACTTGGAACAGTCAATTGGCAGTTAGTTTTTCCAGGGGCTCAGATGTCTGCTATAGACAGAACTCCGAGGAGGTTTACCTCCAGTCTCTGAGTGAACAATGGCAGCTCCACTCCAAGAAGGTTGGAAAGATAGTGGGTAATACCTGGATCTTGTTTGGCTTTATATTCAATGGTGAATAAAGAGCACGTGAAACTCTTTGCCTTGTCTCCTGAACCAGACACTTAGAAGTCACTTTAGACTCTCTCTTTTACCTCCCAACCTCCACCACATCTAATTAAGTTAATAAATCCTGTTGATTCTATCTCCTAAATACCGCTCATATCCATCTTTCCTTTACACTTGCACTGCCACCAATTTTGCCTTAGTTTAGGCCTGATCTTTTTTTAGAACTATTTCAACAACTTTCTAATTGGGCTCCTTGCCTTCACTCTTACTTCTCCTCCAAACCATCTTCCACACTGCTTCTTGAATGAGTTATCTTAAAATGCAAACCTTACTAAATTCCTCCCTGCTTAAAAACATTTCAAAACTACCCTCAGAGCCTATTGAATACACTCCAAGCTACATAATGCTCTTTATAACCTGTCTCTTCTCCAACCTTATCTCCTACCATTCTCTGCATTCCAGTTCATGCACAGAAATATAGTACTTGCAATTCTCCTTTGAAAAACATCCTCCTTCTTCTGGGAGTTTCTCTTCCTATCAGTTTATCCCAGTGTTACTGTAGAGTTTTCAGGTTATATGACCCCCTTAGACCCAGGGTCTATCATAGTCCTTCCTCAGAAAATTGGAATCAAGACTAAGAGATTTCAGCCCACTCTGGCTGCTTTCTTATGCTGAGTAGTGTACACTTCAGAGCTGTTGGCAGCAACCATTTTTATGCCATATGGTCTGGGAAAAAGAAAAAGCTGGTCTGCTATGAAAGATGAAGCAGATATGCAGAGAGATGCAGAGATGAGAAAAGGGAGACTCCAGATAGCAGTTGAGTCCCTGGACTCCAACTTATTCCTTTAAGCCCACCTGCCTTATTGTTCTTGGGTTCCATATGACACTCTATCTTCATGCTAAATTGTCTTTGTTGCTCAAGCTGGTTTGAATTGAATTTCTCTTTCTTGCAAAAAAATACTGCTCTCCCATGTCATGCTGCTTAACACTCCTGTTTCTTTGCTTATTCTTTTTCCCTTTAACTGGAAAACTGTTGCTCCTCCCATGACCATTTTACCTGAATAATTCCTGTTTTAGTAGAGAAGGTAGCAGTCAGGTCCATTACCTGTGCCAGGAAGATACCTACCTTTATTCCCTACCTTTTCTTCATTCCTTCCCAAAGAAAGGGAGTACTGATATTATAAGTCAGATAGCATGACCATGATTGGGTCAGACTTAATAGTAGGTGGTATCATTGTCTGCAAATAAGTCCCATGGCTATGCATGGCCCTTCCTTTCCTATTCCTTCTCCATCTCTGTTGTGGGTATTGTAAGAAGGCCAGAATCTGCATTACAGAAGTAGGTCTCTCTCTCTCTCTCTCTCTCTCTCTCTCTCTCTCTCTCTCTCTCTCTCTCTCATTCTATCTCTCTTTCTCATTCTCTCTCTCCCCATAAGCATGTTGGCATTAATTCAGATTACTGTTCCTTGTGACTACCCAGAGAACACTAGTATTTGGATTTGAGATTGGGAACAGGAGTGACATTAGAGAACCTCACTTAGATTTTAAGTGAGCCGTGTTTCAACCATGCTTTTCCATCACTTTACACCAGGGAATATTTTGTGCAGTCCCCTATATTTAGTAATCACAGTTGCAGCTGGTATTAGGAGGAAAAGAGATTCTGTCCTGAAGTAGGAGATCCTTTGTGGAATGTAGATTGAAGAGACAGCTGCACTTCTGCTGAAGCTAGATTAGAAGACAGAGTTCCACACGGAGAAAGGAAAGTTCTCCTTATGGCCAGCCAGGAAAGGGCCCTTTATATAGAAAGAATTTTGGTGCACATGCTTTTAGGCATTGATTAGAGGTCCAGTATCTTTCTGTCCCCCTCCCACCACCTTGACTCTCACTTGGAACTGAGTAATGGCATATTTCCCCAAGACAGGTTACATCCTGCTGTGGCAGGAAAATTTAGATGGTAGAAGAACAGTTTTGTTTCTATTTAGGTAACCAAAGTGTGGGGAATTCAAATACTGAGGGAAAACAATACTTCCATGGGTCCACGTTTGATAAGTGCCAATAGCAGCAGCACAGAGCCAAAAAACATTTTAGAGACTTTTAGAAAATAAATGTGGAAGCTGACTTGATCTTTTAACAGGCAATTTCTCAGTTGAATTTTGTTTAATAGGTTATAGACATTGCACAATTAGCACAAATTTACAGGCATACAGATGAAGTTAAAACCAAGATTTTGTCTTTTTTCTGTTCACTGTCTATCCTTGTTCCACAAACAATAAGGCAGGTAAAAGTAATATGTGGAACATTAATTTTCCTTAGGATTGTTGTAAGCACTTGGTCCTGCATTTTATGAGTGTGGGACTGAATCTTGAGAAAAGTGTGACCAAAGGGAGACTTGAAGTTGTATCAGTACAACTTCAGAAGTGTTAGAAGAGTTGCAATCCCAGTGAAATGGAGCCAAGTCTTTAGCTGCTGAAAAAAACTAAACTCCACCCAGGCAACTAGGTGATACCTCTTCTGGCTGAGATAAAGAAAAATCAGAAGTTGGGGAGAAGATAATTTTTGGCTTTAATTTATTTGGGAATTTAATTTCTACAAAATCAACAAGTTTCCATATGGGACTCTATCTCTGTGGAAACAATATTTGAGGAATTTCATATTGTTCAAATGTAGGACAGTATATTGCTGGGCTAGTGTTTCATTATCTGGACTACTGCTACCATGTAGCACTACACATTGAACCAGACTGGACAATTGTCGATAAGCATAATTTGAGATGGAAAATAAAATATTGGGTATTTTTGGCCTGCTGTGCAGCTGTGGTACTGGGAGGATAAATAAAAGAATGATGAATATCTCAGAGATGGTATCACAAAAGAAGTAGCAGAACTTCCCTGACATTCCATGGCTCTTCTCCCACAAGGGGTGATTACCATCATAGATAACCATCATCTTGACTATTAAGGCCAAAGGGTTAAGAGAGAATAAAATTTAGAGGAGTATAAAGGGAGAAAAGCTCCCAGTCCCTCTTCTCACATCAGAAATCTCTCTGACAGATGGTTTCCACATGCTTTCCTACTCTTTTCTTCCCTCTTCCTAAACATGAGGGAACACCAAACTGATAGATCAGATGTCAAGACACTGCGTGGGCCATATTCTCTTGTGAACTGAGGAATGGGGTCACTAGTCTGAAGACCAGGCAGCTGAGCATGGCCTTGGTCTTGGCTGCTCCTCCTTCAATTCTGCTGGGACCATCAAAGTTCTTTCTCTTCACCTAATGTTCCTATGCCCTGCAAGCTATAAAATGGTGGTGATATTTTTATTCACACTGAGTTGGAGATGTAGCAGCTTCTAAAAGAGTGCCACCCATGCACTTCAAATCAGGTTTACCAGAATTCTGTATTGGACTTATAAGGCCCAGGTACAACTAATAATAACATGGTGCTCTGTTTACCTTTTTTTTCTTTGTTCTGCCTTCAGGGAACAATTGAGGGGGAAGAGTAAGGCAAAATTTGGGCATTCTTGGGTATTCTAGCCAATACCAAAAAATCTCTTCATGCCCTCAATACTATTCATCTTCTAACTTTGTTGTATCAGGTACCTATGGGATTATTTACTCAGAAACTCTCTCTAGGAATTCTGCTCCCCTTATCCTGTTTCTCCACCCCACCATCTATATGACTACAACAGAGTTGCTATATTATTACCTCATTATCATAAATCTTAACCATAGTTGATTGCACCAGGGGTCAGGGCCTTATTTCAGGTGAACCTCTTCCTTGGGTCTTTTCTCTGAGGTGAGAAGGCAGCAGCAGCTCCATCTGTCCCTTTTATTAGAAGGAAAAAGTCTTTCCTGGGAGCCCCCAGGCTGATTCCCCCTTATGATCATTGTCCAAAACTGAGTGCATTGTCCACCCTGGCTTTAAGGAAGCTGGAAAAGTGAGTATCCTGCCTGGGACTGGTTATATTGCCTCCCAGAACAAATTTAGGGGTATGTTGGCAAAAGAAAATGTGGGGAATGAGTATTGGGAAAATAATTAACAAGGTCTGCCACACGAATACATTTATTTATAGATATAATACAAAACCAAACATAAACCTAACTAACTGCCTTGCAAGGCAAGTGATCCATTTAAAAAGGGGGCTCTACTTTTATTCAACATAGTTTTGGATGTCCTAACCATGGCTATCAGAGAAGAAAAAGAAATAAAAGGAATCCAAATTGGAAAAGAAGAAGGAAAACTGTCACTGTTTGAAGATGACTTGATACTATACATAATAAATCCTAAAGATGCTATAAGAAAAATACTAGAGCTCATCAATGAATTTGATAAAGTTGCAGGATACAAATTAATACACAGAAATCTCTTGCATTCCTATACACTAACAATGAAAAATCAGAAAGAGAGATTAAGGAAACACTCCCATTTACCATTGCATCCAAAAGAATAAAATACCTAAGAATAAACCTACCTAAGGAGACAAAAGACCTGTATTCAGGAAACTGTAAGATACTGATGAAAGAAATAAAAGATGACACAGATGGAGAGATATATCATGTTGTTGGATTGGAAGAATCAATACTGTGAAAATGACTACACTACCCAAAGCAATCTACAGATTCAATGCAATCCCTATCAAATTACCAATGGAATTTTTCACAGAATTAGAAGAAAAAAATTTTTAATTTTTATGGAAACACAAAAGGCCATGAATAACCAAAACAATCTTGAGAAAGTAAAATGTAGCTGGAGGAATCAGGCTCCATGACTTCAGGCTATACTACAAAGTTACAGTTATCAAAACAGTATGGTACTGGCACAAAAACAGAAATATAGATCATTGGAACAGGATAGAAAGTCCAGAGATAAACCCACGTACCTATGATCACCTAATCTATGACAAAAGAGGCAAGAATATACAATGGAGAAAAAACAGTCTCTTCAATAAGTGGTGCTCGGAAAACTGGATACCTACATGAAAAAGAAGGAAATTAGAACATTCTCTAACACCATACACAAAAATAAACTCAAAATGGATTAAAGACCTAAATGTAAGGCTGGATACTATACAACTCTTAGAGGAAAACATAGGCAGAATACGCTATGACATAAATCACAGCAAGATCTTTTTCGATCCACCTCCTAGAGAACTTGAAATAAAAACAAAAATAAACAAACGGGACCTAATGAAACTTAAAAGCTTTTGCACAACAAAGGAAACCATAAACAAAACGAAAAGACAACCCTCAGAATGGGAGAAAATATTTGCAAATGAAGCAACCGACAAGGGATTAATCTCCAAAATGTACAAACAGCTCATGCAGCTCAATAGTAAAAAAACAAAAACAAGGACAAAAAAACCCAATGAAAAAATGGATGGAAGATCTAAATAGACATTTCTGTCTATGTTAAAAAGCACATGAAAAGATGCTCAACATCACTAGTTATTAGAGAAATGCAAATCAAAACTATAATGAGGTGTCACCTCACACAGGTCAGAATGACCATCATCAAAAAATCTACAAACAATAAATGCTGGAGAGGGTGTGGGGAAAAGGGAACCCTCTTGCACTGTTGGTGGGAATGTAAACTGATACAGCCACTATGGAGAATAGTATGGAGGTTCCTTAAAAAACTAAATATAGAAGTACCATATGATCCAGCAATCCCACTCCTGGGCATATATCCAGAGAAAACCATAATTCAAAAAGATACATGCACCCCAGTGGTAATTGCAGTGCTATTTACAATAGCCAAGGCATGGAAGCACCCTAAATGTCCATTGATAGAGGGATGGATAAAGAAGATGTGGTATATATATACAATGAAATATTACTCCACCATAGAAAAGAACAAAATAATTCCATTTGCAGCAACATGGATAGACCTAGAGATTGTTATACTGGGTGAAGTAAGTCAGACAGAGAAAGGCAAATATCATATGATATCGCTTATACATGGAATCTAAAACAAGGCTACAAATGAACTTATCTACAAAACCGAAATAGAGTTACAGATGTATAAAATAAACTTATGGTTTACTGGGCGGTAAGGGAGGGGGGAGGTTTAAATTGCGAGATTGGGATTGACACATACACACTACTATATATAAATTAGATAACTAATAAGGACCTACTGTATAGCACAGGGAACTCTACTCAATACTCTGTAATGGCTTATATGGGAAAAGAATCTAAGAGTGGATATATGTATATGGATAACTGATTCACTTTGCTGTACAGCAGAAACTAATACAACATTGTAAATCAATTATACCCCAATAAAAATTTTTAAAAAATAAAAAGGGGGCTCTGTGTTTTGTTTAGCTGCATGTCTTTTATGGGTTGGGGTAGGCCAGCTAGTAGGGAAAAGCCAGAGGGACAGAAGTGCTCTGCATAATAGAGGAGGAAGTGTTTGGAGCTAAGGGAGCAATCTGGGAGGGAGAGGGATAAGAGAAGGTATGAGAGGAGGAAAAAGAAGTTGGTGGAAAACCACATGTTTTGTGTTCTGAACTTTCCCTGTTACCTCCAAATCTTTAATGAAGTCTAGAACTCATGAAAGGATTATTGTGGATGGATTTCTTGTGAAAACTAATGAAGGGTTGAGCTCTATGTATAAATTGTATTGGAGTAAAGCACAGATAACATGTGTAGATACAGTAGCCATAGGCCAGAGCCTTAGGAAAGCAAGAAGGTGTAAGCCCCACAGGTGATCACAGAAATCATGGGGAGAGTCAGGAGTTCACATATCATGGAACAATAGAGGCCAAAAACAATTATTCCAAGATCTCTGAGAAATAAGGCAGGCCCAGCCAATATCTGTGTTATACATGTTTCTTGTTCCCATTAAGTGGTGAGCTCCTTGAGGACTGGAATAACATCTTATTCATTGTCGCATCCCAGCACTTAGCCAGATGCCTGGAACATAGTAGATATTTCTTGAATTAAATTGAACTGACCTGCCCTATATTGTAATTCTCAATATACCTATCTTAACTCCCTTAGTAAATTGGAATCTCTATGAAGAGTGTGTCATTTTTTTATTGGATAAGGTGCCTTGAATACAGTAGGTGCTTAAAGGGTCAATTTTCAGAGCCCTGCCTTCATGGAGAGGGATAAAGTCTTAGGTAATATAAGTCCCATTTCTGGTGTGCTCTATAATGCAGGCTCTGATTTCTTGGCAGTTTATTTCTCTTAGGCCAGTACGAAAATGAATTTCAAGCAAATATTAATTGATGACAGGGGAAGGTAGCAAAGACACATGCTGTGTAGCAGAGGAGAACCAGCTTGAAATTTTAATTTGCCATCAATGATCCACAAAGTAAATAGTCAAGCAGATATCAAGAGATGGCAGTATATAGCCATTACTCACAATTAGAAACTGTAGTTCATTTATTTTAAGTATAACTGGGTGTAAAAGAAAACACTGGAGTGATATGCACTATAATGTTGAGTGTGAAAATCTTTACGAAGTGAAATTATGGGTGATTTGTTTCTTCTTTATCCTTTTATGCAATTTATAAACTGCAGGATATGTTCATAAATGCTCTCTAAAATAAATTCAGTTCATTTTTGTCAACAAGAATAGCATTAACATTCACTGAATGTCTATTATGTGTTGAACACTACACTAGGCATTTTATAAATGTTACATCATTTAATCCTTGGTAATGCCTTATTCAGCCAATTTTATGGATGACATAACTGAGCTCCAGAATACAGTCAGAAAGTTCAAGTGTAAACATTTAAACTCAGTTTTGTCTGAAGAGCTTGGTGAAACATGGATTGCTGGGCCCCAACCCCAGAGTTTCTGATTAAGCAGATTTAGGGAGGGATTAAGAGTTTGCACTCTAACAAGTTCTCAGGTTATGCTAACCCCACTGTTCTGGGGATCACACCGTGGAAACTGTTGCTCCAGAGAATCTAAGTATTGTGAAAACCTTAAGTCATCTAATACTGAGCTTCTAAATCAGTGAATAAAAGTACAGGAGTGTGCCACAAATGAATGACAGATGTGCAGAGATATTGTATCATTTTTACCCTCAGAATGATTGAGTAACTAGTAACTGGCCACAGTCTTGTTGTTTATACCCAATATGCCATAAAAATATTATTTTATATAATGTGAAAAGAGTTAGAAAGAACTGATCTGTACAACTACTCATATGATGCCTGAATTCTTACCACAAAATTCCTAATAGATGGTCATATAGATTTTGCTTGAATACCACCAGAGATGGGCAACTCATTCACCTATTTTTATTCAGTTCCAGTTTTAGACTTCTCTAACCTAAATATTATAAAGTGTTTCCTCTACACAAGCAGACAGCTGGGGAAGGGAGAGTAGAAGAGAAAATATCTGAATCATGAGTTGGCAGTCAATGGCAGAAAGTTTGATGTTCTAGAGGTGTCCATCATTTCATTCCTGTATCATTTTTTTTTGCCATAAAACAAATTGCCTTCAAAAACTAGCAGCTTAAAACAGCTCACATGTATTAACTCACAGTTTCTATAGGTCAGGAATTCAGGCACAACTTGATTGGGTCCACCACTTCAGAGTTTCTCACAGGCAATTATCAAGGTATTATCTAGGCTGTAGTCATCTCAAGGTTGGACTATGGTGGGGGTGCCCCAGTTCCTTGCTAGCTAGTAGCCAGATACTGTTCTCAGTTCCTTGCTACATGAGCCTCTTCAACATGACAGCATGTTTCATCAAAGCTGCAATCTAAGAAGTCAGTAGAGCCTGCTAGCAGGACATAAGTGACAGTCTTTTGTAACCTAATATTTGAAGAGACATCCCATGACTCTGACCATATTCTATTCATCAGAAGCAAGTTACTTGGCCAAGCCCACAATAAAGGGGAAGGGAGTACACCAGGAAATGGATACCAGGAGGCAGGGATCATTGGGGGTCCTCTTAGAAGTCTACCTACTACAGAGACGCTTCTATATTCCTTCTTAGAGAAGCTACCCCAGCCACAGCCCCAACAAGTTAACCATTCTCATTATGTTTCCTTATTTCCCTGGGTTGTACAGTGGTTTAGATTAGGCTAAACAGAGATTGGGTTACTTACTGCAGGGAGCTAAGCTGGCAGGTCACTGTAGCAGAGACCTTTAGCTGCAATATAGTATCCATTTTCATATTCTTCTTTGCTAGCAGACCTGAGATTTTATTCAGTGCAACAATGTGCCTAGTTCACTTGCCATGTCCCCTTTGTAGCTAGGGGAGGCCATAAGACTTAGTTCTGGCCAATAAAATGTAAGGACAAATTTGATAAGCATTTTTGGGAATGCTTTGCTTTCCTCATAAAGAGGGGCAAAAATAGTTAGCACTTTCTTCTACCCTTTTTTCCTCCTTTTCCTGCCATGATTATGGTTATGATGGCTGGAGTTCAAGCCAGGACTATCTTACAACCATGTGAGGACTATCACTGAAATATTGGCTCTAATAACTCCCTACATCTAGACTTGTTAAATGAAAAATAAAAACTTATTTCTTTAAGTCACTATAGTTGGATTTACTGTTTATTGCTGCTAAAAGCATACCTACCTGGTACAGTCATGTAGACTGGAGGGCTGAAACTTCTGTTTTTGAATAGCCATTACCAGCTATGATAAATTGATGATCAGCTCTGATAAATAAGAGGAAGCTGATTTGCAAGAAGAAGTAAGATAGTTGAGCAGATGTTTTCAGAGAAAGGGTAAGAGATTATTCAGTCCAAGTGAGAATGAGATAGAAAGGGTTTCCAGTCCCCTGGGCCATGATTGAGTTTCCCCATTGGGTTCCACAAGATTCTCTACCATCTCATTACAATAACCTCCTTTTTACTTGAGTTAACTTCTGTAACTGGCAACCAAATATGCCTTGGATGAGCACTTAAGTTATTTTTTAAATGCAGGAGACTGAAAGATTGCAACTAATCTAATGTACTAAATTGCCCAATGGCTTTTATAGCTCTAGTGCCACCTATGACTGGAGTATACCATCACTTACAGGCCTCTCAAAGATGGCATATCCCCTGCATCTGACCCTCACTAGCCCCAGTTACTGCAGATTGACTCAACAGGGAATTCCTCAGCCTCCACAGAATACCCAGTTCCTTGATGCCCATTTTTAGATCTCAATTTGTGTCCCTGATCTTTAGGGGTATCACTTTTTGTTTACCCCCCTTAATCTGATTATCAGACCAAGGCCATAAACTGAATCCTGGGAGAATACTTTCACTGCTTCACACGTTGTACAAATAACAGGACTAGGTCCCAGACCTCTTTCTCTCCCAGAGCCTCTCTAAATCCAATTGCTTCTCTCATACTCCACTGGGCCAGGAATCAGATCAGAATAGCTAAGGGAAAGGATTGAGCAAAGGGGGAATTTGTTGTAACATAGTGGGAAAAAGAGCATGGGCTTTAGAGTCAGACAAGCTCAAATCTAGGCTCAGCCACTTCTTAACTGGGTGACTTTAAACAAATAACTCACCCCTTTGAACCTCAGATTACTCAACAGTAAAATAGGGATAATAATACCTACCATGGGATTATAGTGAGGATAAAGTAGCAATGTTTGTAAAAGCACTTTGCCTTATCTCATGTCTGGCATAATTATGTGTTTTTTTTAGTGAAAACTTTGTCTAAAGCTTAGAGAAAAAAGATTGCTTATGCTGTTTTCTCTGCCTAATGAACCCATATCCAGCTCTCAAGACCTGACTCAAATCACATTTATTCTGAAAACCTCACCATTTAAATTGAAAAAATATACTAATTTACCAAAAAGGTTATCTAAACTATTGAATTCTTCTGAGTTTATGTGATTGGACTGAATTAAGTACTACTTTTTTTTTTAACAGTTTTTTTTTATAAATTTATTTATTTATTCATTTTTGGATATGTTGGGTCTTAGCTTCCGTGCAAGGGCTTTCTCCAGTTGCGGAGAGCGGGGGCCACTCTTCATCGCGGTGCACGGGCCTCTCACCGCCACGGCCTCTCCCGCTGCGGAGCACAGGCCACAGATGCGCAGGCTCAGCAGCTGTGGCTCACGGGCCCAGTTGCTCCGCGGCATGCGGGATCCTCCCGGACCGGGGCACGAACCCGTGTCCCCTGCATTGGCAGGCGGACTCCCAACCACTGCGCCACCAGGGAAGCCCTTTTAAACAGTTTTTTGGTTTTTGTGGGTTTTTTTTTAATTAATTAATTTATTTATTTATTTTTGGCTGTGTTGGGTCTTTGTTTCTGTGCGAGGGCTTTCTCTAGTTGCGGCAAGCGGGGGCCACTCTTCATCACGGTGCGCGGGCCTCTCACTATCGTGGCCTCTCTTGTTGCGGAGCACAGGCTCCAGACGCGCAGGCTCAGTAGTTGTGGCTCACGGGCCTAGTTGCTCCGCGGCATGTAGGATCTTCCCAGACCAGGGCTCGAACCCGTGTCCCCTGCATTAGCAGGCAGACTCTCCACCACTGCGCCACCAGGGAAGCCCCTAAGTACTACTTTTGAGATTAAAATAATAGTTTGAAAATAGTAACTGTAGAAATGAATTCTATATTTATGTAAAATAATCTATGTTCTCTCAATAATATTTTCTTCATATTGGCTTTAAATTATGTTTTACTGGGTATATCTAAAGAAATGCATAATCTAAAAGATGTCAATAAATGAGTATGTGATCTTTCTCTCTGATTAAATTAAATGATTCTATGTGGCTTAAAAATAAATATTTTAGAAAAATTCTTGCTGATCTACCCTCTCTAAAAGACTAGATGGAGATCCTTTAAGCTCCAGTAAGAGGAAGAGAGATTTAGAGAGGAAAGCAAGCTAGTTTGTGGGTGCTCTTAGAAGGTACTCCATGCCCTAATCCTACCTTCCTTCTACCAAGGGATGGCTTCAATAAGAGTGGAACCTACAGAAAGATTGGGAATCAAGAAAAGAGAATACTCATGCCTGCTTTTCATCTGAAAACTTGGGGTGGGGGACAGCCTTGCAAGGGTTCCTGTGACATCATGGCATAAGAACTCAAAGCAAAAAGGGCTAACTAAGTATGGTTACAAAAGCAAAGATAACCTGAAGCAAAATATTTCATAGCGCTGGAGTGGTTTTCCTGTGCTCCTAAGAAGGATGTGTAACTTAGCTGAGAAGAAGAGTTAAGGAGGTCTTGACTTCATGATAAGGGATCTCAGCAGATGCCAGCACAGAACACCAGATGCCTTCCTTATGTATGCCCTTGGGACTTAAGTCAATCCCAAGGAAAAAGGAGAAGGAAGATTAGGAAATCCTGAATTGTTTAAGTATGAGAAAAACCCTGATGCAACTTAATATATTGGAATTTGACCAGATTAAGTTTTCTGCTACTAGAAGGAAAAGGGGCTTAAGGCAGTGCTAAGATTGATTGTGGAAAAGTACATTTGTACTTTTTACACATCTGAATAAGCAGATTGAAAATATCATGTCTATTACACATATGAGCAGAGAAGCAAATACTAACAAGGAGCCTGAAGTAATAAGACCACCAGTTCCAGGGTGGAGATCAATGGAACCAGAACAAGGAGAAGAAATTTAGATAGGATCAAAAGAGAAACTAAGGACTTACACTAATTCGTGAGTTATCAGCACTTGGAAGTTCATACACACTTTTTATGGTTATTTTCTGCATTAACATAGGTTAATGGATAGTAAAAATTCATATTGTTCTTATTCAAAAGTGTGAGTTCAATAATTCTCAATATATTCCTTTGTTGTCCTCACAAATTATGGAATTAAATGTGACCCCCCTCTAGTCTTTCCCTACCTAGGTTGTTTAATATCAAGAACCATGAAAGATGTGAGAACTTTACCTTACTTTGCAAGATAACAAGTTAGCTTGACACAGTTTCATAGGTGCTGACAGAAGACATGAAACTCCTGGGTTAAACACAAAGGAACTTTTTTTGAATTTTATTTTATTTTTATACAGCAGGTTCTTATTAGTTATCTATTTTATACATATTAGTGTATATATGTCCATCCCAATCTCCCAATTCATCCCAACCCCCCCACCATCCCCCTGCTTTCCCCCCTTGGTGTCCATACATTTGTTCTCTACATCTGTGACTCTATTACTGCCTTGCAAACCAGTTCATCTGTACCATTTTTCTAGATTCCACATATATGCGTTGATATACGATATTTGTTTTTCTCTTTCTGACTTACTTCACTCTGTATGACAGACTCTAGGTCCATCCACGTCTCTACAAATGACCCAGTTTTGTTCCCTTTTATGGCTGAGTAATATTCCATTGTATATATGTACCACATCTTCTTTACCCATTCTTCTGTCGATGGGCATTTAGGTTGCTTCCATGACCTGGCTATAGTAACTAGTGCTGCAGTGAACATTGGACTGCATGTGTCTTTTTGAATTATGGTTTTCTCAGGGTATATATAGGCCCAGTAGTGGGATTGCTGGCTAATATTGTAATTCTATTTTTAGTTTTTTAAGGAACCTTCATACTGTTCTCCATAGTGATTGTATCAATTTACATTCCCACCAATAATGCAGAAGGGTTCCCTTTTCTCCATACGCTCTCCAGCATTTATTGTGGCTAGATTTTTTTAAGTTTTTTTTGATGTGGATCATTTTTTTAAAAATATCTTTAAAAGAGTATAATTGCTTTACAATGGTGTCTTAGTTTCCACTTTATAACAATATGAATCAGCCTTACGTATACATATATCCACGTATCTCCTCCCTCTTGCATCTCCCTCACACCCTCCCTATCCCTTCCTTCTAGGTGGTCACAAAGCACGGACGTGATCTCCCTGTCCTATGCGACTGCTTCCCACTAGCTATCTATTTTACATTTTGGCAGTATTTATAAGTCCACGCCACTCTCTCACTTCATCCCAGCTTACCCTTCCCCCTCCCCATGTCCTCAAGTCCATTATCTATGTCTGCTTTATTCCTGTCCTGCCCCTAGATTCTTCAGAACCATTTTTTTTAGATTCTGTGTATATGTGTTAGCATACAGTATTTGTTTTTCTCTTTCTGACATACTTCACTCTGTATGACAGACTCAAGATCCATCCACCTCACTACAAATAACTCAATTGTGTTTCTATTTATGGCTGAGTAATATTCCATTGTATTTATGTGCCACATCTTCTTTATCCATTCATCTGTCGATGGACATTTAGGTTGCTTCCATGTCCTGGCTATTGTAAATAGAGCTGCAATGAACATTGTGGTACATGACTCTTTTTGAATTATGGTTTTCTCAGGGTATATGCCCAGTAGTGGGATTGCTGTGTCGTATGGCAGTTCTATTTTTAGTTTTTTTAAGGAACCTCCATACTGTTCTCTATAGTAGCTGTATCAATTTACATTCCCACCAGAAGTGCAAGAGGGTTCCCTTTTCTCCACACCCTCTCCAGCATTTATTGTTTGTAGATTTTCTGATGATGGCCATTCTGACCAGTGTGAGGTGATACCTCATTGCAGTTTAACACAGAGGAATTTATTACTCACAGCACAGCAAGCAGCATGAGCCTCATGTTTATGTTGGTTCAGCTTGCCATCCAAGTCCCACCAGGGGTCACATAGAGGGGCCCAGGTGGATACTGCACATGCAGTGGGTTTTAATCAAACTGAGTAACCCTGAGTTTAGGAAACACGATCTTTTATTATGGGGAGTAAGCAAACCTATCTGACTTTTGCTTTCAAGGGAGACATTACCTGTATTACACTGGGCAGTAAATCAACTTGCTCTTTGCTCTGGAGAACAACGTAATCTCTATTTTGCAAGGTTGTTCTCTATACAAGCATATATTTGAAAACAAAAGGGCCATTATTAGTATATCTGCTTGCAAAATGTGCAGAAGTATGAGAGATCCATGGAAATTAACTCCTAACATGTAGACCATTCCTTACCATTTAAGGCCAAGATTCTAATGCCCAGAGATGATAAAACTAGTTAAGATCCTTTTCAGAATGGTGTCTTAATGGAGTCTAATTCTATTTGGATGTCACAAGTAAGGCAAAAGTAGTTACTTGCAGCTGGAGATGGGGGGGCAGTTCTTCTTGGTAGTGCTGTGAAATGAAGCTAAAGAGTTAGGCGAAAGCCAAGTAATCATTCTGAATTTTATCCTGAAAGCTATAAGGATCCATATATGGAATTTGATGGGCAGGAGGAAAAGGATTAGATAGAAACAAGTGGATTATAGGATTACAAGTGGGGCATGATAAGGTTAATATTTTAGAAAGGTCACTGGCAATTGTGTGGAGGACAAATTGAAGGCAAGAAAGAGCAGGTAAGCAAGACTGGAAACTTATGTTAATCAAGATGTGAGATGATGGCACTTGAACTAAGGTACTGGGAGTCAAGGTAGATAGAAGTGGGTGGATTTGAGAGTTTTGAAAAAAGAATAATGAACAAACTTGAGACCTTATTGAAAATGAGGCATGAGGGCAAAGGAAGAGTCAATGATGATGGCTGGGTTTCTTTTGTGAGTGCTATAGTGTATCTTTGTGGGTTTTTTTAGTTACCCAGCATTCATTGCCCCTTACTTTGGTAGTATAACTTTAATTTTTTTGAAAAAAATGACCTCTCTACACCATTGTGTGTAGGCTTGGTAAGATTATCAATCAAAGAAGGTGCCCTGCCCACCCTAGGTAAGGAGTAGTCTCATTACCAAATTTTGGCCAATTAGACTATCTATTCTGAAACTACAAAATTTGAATAAAGTGATGCATAAATGGGGGAAAATATTTGGAGCTGATTGACTCCAGTGACAGCACCCTGAGGAAGCTGTCAGGTAGTTGTTGCTATCTTGTCTCTGGAGCTACCCTAGTTTGTAGGCTTTTCTGTCCTTCCTGTTGCTTCTGTAGCTCCCAGATAGTCTTACATTTAGTTTTTACTTAAATTAGCCAGATACATTTTCTGTTGAGTTGTAATAGTTCTTTATATATTCTAGATATTAAACCTTTACCAGATATATGATCTTCAAATATTTTCTCCCATTCTATAGATTGCTTTTTCACTTTCTTTATTGCTTTCCTCGCCGGTTCTGTCTACTTATAGTATCCATTATTGAAGGTTGTGCTTTGAAGTCATCAACTATTATTGTAGAATTGTTTATTTCTCCCTGCATTTCTGTCAGTGTTTGCTTCATACATTTGGGGACTATGTTGTTTGGTGTGTGTGTTTATAATTATAATATCTTCTTGATGAATTAACCCCTTTATATTATATAATGTCCTATTTTATCTCTTATAACAGTTTTTCTATTATAGTCTATTTTGTCTTACACTAGTATAGCCACCCTGGCTCTCTTTTAGACACTATTTGAAGAATATCTTTTCCATCTTCTCATATTCAACATATTTGCACCTTTGGATCTAAAGGGAGTCTCTTGTAGACAGTACATAGTTGAATCATGGTTTTTTTAAATCCATTCTTCCAATCTTTGCCTTTTGATTGAAGGTTTAATTAATTTGTATTTTATGTAATTACTGATAAGGAAGGACTTAACTTCTGTCACTTTACTATTTGTTTTCTGTATGTCTTATACCTTTTATGTCCCTCAATACCTCCATGACGGCCTTCTTTTGTGTTTAGTTGACTTTTTGTAGTGCACCATTTTGATTACCTTCTCATTTCCTTTTGTGTATATTTTCAGATATTTTGCTGTTATTACCATGAAAATTACATTTATCACCCTAAATTGATAACAATACAATATGAATTGATAACAACTTAAACTTCAATAGCATATAATAACTGCTCCTATACATCTCTGTCCCCCTTTATATTATTGTCACAATTTTAAAATTACATCTTTATATATTATATTCCCAATAACATAGATTTGTGATTATTTTCTATGCATTTGCCTTTCAAATCCTGTAGAAAGTAAAAAGTGGAGTTATAAACCAAAAATATAATAATACTGGCCTTTAGATTTATCCATATAGTTACTTTTACCAGAAATTTCTTTATTCTTAGGAATAAATTTTATTTCTTCTTATTACTTTGAGCTACTGCCTAATGTCCTTTCTTTTCAACCTGAAGCATTTCAACCCTTTAGCATTTCTTATCGGGTAAGTGTAATCCTAACAATCTCCTTCAACTTTTATTTTTCTATGTGTATCTCAATATCTCCCTCATACCTGAAGGACAGTTTTGCCTAAATAGAATTCTTGGTTGACAGTTTTGTTTTCTTTCAGCAGTCTAAATATGTTATCCCACTGCCTTCTGGCCTCCATGGTTTCTGATAAGAATCAGCTGTTTATCTTATTGAGGATTCCTTGTAGATGACAAGTTACTTCTCTCTTGCTATTTTCAAGTTTCTCTATTTGTCTTTTGACAAAATTTGATTATAATATGTCTCAATGTGGATCACATTGACTTTATCCTACTTGAAATTCATTGAGCTTATTAGATGGGTAGAGACATGTCTTTCATCAAATTTGGGAGGTTTTCAGCCATTATTTCATCAAATATTCTTTTTTGTCTCTCTGTCTCTCTCTCTCTCCCCTCCTTTTGAGACTCCTATAATATGTTTTATGTCTGTTGGTCTGCTTGATGGTATGTATACCACAGGTCCCTTTTCATGTTATTTTTTATGGTTCTCTGACTGGTTACTTTAATTATCCTATCTTTTAGTTCACTGATTCTGTATTATACCTGCTCAAATTTGCTGTAAAACCGTTTTAGTGACTTGTTTTTTCATTTCAGTTATGTACTCTTCAGCTGTAAAATCTGTTTGATTCCTTTTAAAATTTCTGTCTCTATATTGATATTCTCATATTGTTCATACATCGTTTCCCTGATTGATGTCCTTTAGTTCTTTATCCATGGTTTCCTTTAGTTCTTTTAGCATGTTTAAAACAGCTGTTTTAAAGTCTGGGTTTAGTAAGTTTGATGTCTGTTCTTGCTCAGGGATGGTTTCTGTCAATTTATTTTGTTTTATGAATGGGCCTTTTTTCCTGTTTCTTTGTATGCCTTGTGATTTTGCTTTTGTTGTTATTGAAAACTGGACATTTGAATGTTACGATGTGATAACTCTGGAAATATGGTTATTGCTCTTCCCCAGCCTTTCCTGTTTTATTTCTTTTAAAGCTGTAATAGTCTATCTACTGACTTTTTGTCTATTTTTGCATAGACTGTATTTCTTGTTATATGTGATCACTGACATTTCTTTTTTCTTATCTTGTGTACACCTAATGTGAACATATTTCTGTAAATGCCAGCAGCTAAACAAACAAACAAATAAACAACAACAACAAAAATCCGACCTCTCCCTGTCTTTGCAGATTGGCTGTGTGCTGGATTCTTCCTTTAATACTTAGGCTGCACATAGCCTTTAAGCATTGAGCCTAGGGATCAGCCCAAGGTGAAAGTTGAAGGTCTTCTCAGGTCTTTTCTGAGCATCTTGCTCTGCATACAGGTGTGGCTTTCTAAATTCTTCCATATACACAGGTACTTTTGAATGCCCAAATTTCCCAAGGAAATTCTCCCCCAGCATTTTCTCTCAGGCCTCAGGGTGTGTATGGCATATCACCCCAACAGTAGTCTTTTGCCTCAGTCATCTGTGGGTTGTTCATCTGCCTTACCTTACAATGTTTTCAAACATTGCCCACCAGTTTTCTGGCCTGGGTGAATTCCAAGTTAGGCAAGACAGAGATGAACACTTTGCATCAGTCACTAAGTTATACCCCAGATAAGTTAGAACAGACCTATATAATAATATACAAATTAAGAATGCTGTGCTTCTTCTAGAACCAGGGACCAGGGCCCCACTCAGTGAATGCAGCTGCCATCTTCAATACCATTGCCAAGCTGGAGAGGGATGGGGCAAGGGCAGTAAAAAACATGAGAAGTTTCCTACAATAATTTGTTGACTGAAATTCCCTTGGTTAGTGAAAACCTTTGACTGTTTTCCAGAGTTTTGACAAAGTTTGTTCTGACAGCTATTACTTGTTTTTCAATGATTCTTTAAGGGGTGGGAATGGAACTACCTGTTCTGCCATTTTCCTAATATCACCTAGAATCCACTTTTAAAGACAAGGGAATCCTGAGAAAGTTATATGTGTTTTTCCCCTATGAATCCTATGAAACCCATGATTTATTTTGTAATTTAATTCTGACTTGGCTAAGAAACTCAGATATATTTGTGGCTACCATTAGCAATTGTGCAAGAATTTATTTTTGGGAGAAACCTTCAAGATGGCAGAGGAGTAAGATGTGGAGATCACCTTCCTGTCCACAAATACATCAGAAATACATCTACATGTGGAACAACTCCTACAGAACCTACTGAACGCTGACAGAAGACCTCAGACTTCCCAAAAGGTAAGAAACTCCCTTCGTACCTGGGTAGGGCAAAAGAAAAAAGAAAAAACAGAGACAAAATAGGGACATGACATGCACTTCTGAGAGGCAACTGTGACGGAGGAAAAGTTTGCACACACTAGGAAGCCCCTTCACTGGCAGAGATGGGGTGGCAGGGGGGAAGGTTCAGAGCCATGGAGGAGAGGACAGCAACAGGGGTGCAGAGGGCAAAGCAGAGAGATTCCCGCACAGAGGATCGCTGCAGACCAGCACTCACCAGCCTGAGACGCTTATCTGCTCACCCGCCAGGGCAGATGGGGGCTGGGAGCGGAAGCTCAGGCTTCGGAGGTCAGATCCCAGGGAGAGGACTGGAGTTCGCTGTGTGAACACAGCCTGAAGGGGGCTAGTGTGCCACAGCTAGCCAGGAGGGAGTCCAGGAAAAAGACTGGAACTGCCTAAGACGCAAGAGACCATTGTTTCGGGTTGCACAAGGAGAGGGGATTCAGAGAACTGCCTAAACGAGATCCAGAGGTGGGCGCAAACCACGGCTATCAGTGCAGACACCAGAGACGGGTATGAAATGATCAGGCTGCTGCTGCAGCCACCAAGAAACCTGTGTGCAAGCACAGGTCACTATCCACACCTCCCCTCCCAGGAGGTTGTGCATCCCACCACTGCCAGGGTCCCATGATCCAGGGACAACTTCCCCGGGAGAACAAATGGCATGCCTCAGGCTGTTGCAATGTCATGTCAGCCTCTGCTGCCACAGGCTCACCCCACATTCCATACCCCTCCCTCCCCCTGGCCTGAGTGAGCCAGAGCCCCTAGTCAGCTGCTACTTTAAACCTGTCCTATCTGGGTGGGGAACAGATGCCCTCAGGTGACCTACATGCAGATGCAGGGCCAAATCCAAAGCTGAACCCCAGGAGCTGTGCGAACAAAGAATAGAAAGGGAAATTTCTCCCAGTAGCCTCAGGAGCAGCGGACTAAATCTCCACAATCAACGTGATGTACCCTGCATCTCTGGAATACCTGAATAGACAGCGAATCACCCCAAAATTGCGGTGGTGGACTTTGGGACCAACTGTAGATGTGGGGTTTGCTTTCTGCATCTAATATCTTCCTGGTTTTATGTTTGTTGTAGCTTAGTATTTATGGTTTATTATCATTGGTAGATTTGTTTACTGATTTGGTTGTTCTCTTCTTTTTTTATATATAGATTTTTTTTCCTTTTTCTCTTTTCATGAGTGTGTACGTGTATGCTTCTTTGCATGATTTTGTCTGTATAGCTTTGTTTTACCATTTGTCCTAGGGTTCTGTCTGTCCGTTTTGTTTTTTTTTTTTTTTTTCTGTATACTTTTTGAGCTTCTTATCATTTGTGGATTGATGTTTTGGTTTGGTTGCTCTCTTATTTCTTTCTTTCTTTTTTTTTCTTTTTTAAATTACTTTTTATTTATTTTTATTTTTAATAATTTTTTTATTTTTTATTTTAATAACTTTCTTTTGCTTTCCTTCTTTCTTTCTTTCTTTCCTTCCTTCTTTCTTTCTTTCTTTCTTTCTTTCTTCTTTCTTTCTTTCTTTCTTTCCTTCCTTCCTTCCTTTCTTCTTTCTTTCTTTCTTTCTTTCATTCTTTCTTTCTTCTTCCTTTTTTTCTCTTTTCTTCTGAGCAGTGTGGCTGACAGGGTATTGGTGTTCCGGCAGGATGTCAGACCTGTGCCTCTGAGGTGGGAGAGCTGAGTTCAGGACATTGGTCCACCAGATACCAGAGACCAGCTCCATGTAATATCAAATGGTGAAAGTTCTCCCAGAGCTCTCCATCTCAACACTAAGACCCAGCTCCACTCAACGACCAGCAAGCTACAGTGCTGGACACCCTATGCCAAACAAGTAGCAAGACAGGTGCACAACCCCACCCATTAGCAGAGAGGCTGCCTAAAATCATAATAAGGTAACAGAAACCCCAAAACAACCACCAGACGTGGTCCTGCCCACCAGAAAGATAAGATCCAGCCTCATCCACCAGAACACCAGCACCGGCCTCTTCCACCAGGAAGCCTACACAACCCAGTGAACCAACGTTACCCACTGGGGTCAGACACCAAAAACAATGGGAACTATGAACCTGCAACCTGTGAAAAGGAGACCCCAAACACAGTAATATAAACAAAATGAGAAGACAGAGAAACACACAGCAGATGAAGGAGCAACGTAGAAACCCCCCAGACCAAACAAATGAAGAGGAAATAGAAGTCTACCTGAAAAAGAATTCAGAGTAATTATAGTAAAGATGATCCAAAATCTTGGAAATCAAATGGAGAAAATACAAGAAACGTTTAACAAAGATGTAGAAGAACTAAAGAGCAAACAAAAAATGATGAACAACACAATAAATGAAATTAAAAAATTCTCTAGAAGGAATCAATAGCAGAATAACTGATGCAGAAGAACGGATAAGTGACGTGGAAGATAAAATAGTGGAAATAACTACCACAGAGCAGAATACAGAAAAAAGAATGAAAAGAATTGAGGACAGTCTCAGAGACCTCTGGGACAACATTAAAGGCACCAACATTCGATTTATAGGGGTCCCAGGAGAAGAAGAGAAAAAGAAAGGGAATGAGAAAATATTTGAAGAGATTATAGTTGAAAACTTCCCTAACATGGGAAAGGAAATAGTCAATCAAGTCCAGGAAGCACAGAGATTCCACACAGGATAAATCCAAGTAGAAACATGACAAGACACGTATTAATCAAGCTATCAAAAATTAAATACAAAGAAAAAATATTAAAAGCAGCAAGGGAAAAGCAACAAGTAACATACAAAGGAATCCCCATAAGGTTAACAGCTGATCTTTCAGCAGAAACTCTGCAAGCCAGAAGGGAGTGGTGGGCAAATTTAAAGTGATGAAAGGGAAAAAAAACTACAACCAAGATTACTGTACCCAGCAAGGATCTCATTGAGATTCAAAAGAGAAATTAAAACCTTTACAGACAAGCAAAACTAAGAGAATTCAGGACCACCAAACCAGCTTTACAACAAATGCTAAAGGAACTTATCTAGGCAGGAAACACAAGACAAAGAAAAGACCTACAATAACAAACCCCAAACAATTAAGAAAATGGTAATAGGAACATACATATCGATAATTACCTTAAATGTAAATGGATTAAATGCTCCAGCCAAAAGAAACAGATTGGCTGAATGGATACAGAAACAAGACCCATATATATGCTGTCTAGAAGACACCCACTTCAGACCTAGGGACAAATACAAACCGAAAGTGAGGATATGGAAAAAGATATTCCATGCAAATGGAAATAAAAAGAAACCTAGAATAACAAATCTCATATGAGACCAAAGAGATTTTAAAGTACAGACTATTACGAGAGAAAAGGAATGACACTACATAATGATCAAGGGATCAATCCAAGAAGAAGATATAACAATTGTAAATATTTATGCACCCAAAATAGGAGCACCTCAATACATAAGGCAAATGCTAACAGCCATAAAATGGGAAATCAACAGTAACACAATCATAGTAGGGAAATTTAACACCCCACTTTCACCAATGGACAGATCATCGAAAATGAAAGTAAATAAGGAAACACAAGCTTAAAATGACACATTAAACAAATGGACTTCATTGATATTTATAGGACATTCCATCCAAAAACAACAGAATACATTTTCTTTTCAAGTGCTCATGGAACATTCTCCAGGATATATCATATCTTGGGTCACAAATTAAGCCTTGGTAAATTTAAGAAAATTGAAATCTTATCAAGTATCTTTTCTAATCACAACCCTATGAGACTAGATATCAATTCATGAAAAAATCTGTAAAAAAATACAAACACATGGATGGTAAACAATACACTAGTAAATAACCAAGAGATCACTGAAGAAATCAAAGAGGAAATGAAAAAATACCTAGGAACAAATAACGATGAAAACACGATGAGCCAAAACCTATGGGATGCAGCAAAAGCAGTTCTGAGAGGGAAGTTTATAGCAATACAATCCTACCCCAAGAAACAAGAAACATCTCAAGTAAACGTTACTTTATGCCTAAAGCAATTAGAGAAAGAAAAACAAAAAAAAAAACCAAGTTAGCAGAAGGAAAGAAATCATAAAGATCAGATTAGAAATAAATGAAAAAGAAATGAAGGAAAGATTAGCTAAGATCAATAAACTTAAAAGCTGGTTCTTTGAGAAGATAAACAAAATTGATAAGCCATTAACCAGACTCATCCAGAAAAGAAGGGAGAAGACTCAAATCAATAGAATTAGAAAAGAAAAAGGAGAAGTGACAAGTGACACTGCAGAAATACAAAGGATCATGAGAGATTACTACAAGTAACTATATGCCAATAATATGGACAACTTGGAAGAAATGGACAAATTCTTAGAAACGCACTACCCTCAGAGACTGAACCAGGAAGAAACAGAAAATATAAACAGACCAATCACAAGTACTGGAATTGAGACTGGGATTAAAAATCTTCCAACACACAAAATCCCAGGACCAGATGGCTTCGCGTGTGAATTCTATCAAACATTTAGAGAAGAGCTAACACCTATATTTCTCAAACTCTTCCAAAATATAACAGAGGGAGCAACACTCCCAAACTCATTCTACGAGGCCACTATCACCCTGATACCAAAACCACACAAAGATGTCACAAAGAAAGAAAACTACAGGCCAATATCACTGATGAACATCAATGCAAAAATCCTCAACAAAACACAAGCAAACAGAATCCAACAGCACATTAAAAGGATCATACACCATGATCAAGTGGGGTTTATCCCTGGAATGCAAGGATTCTTCATTATATGCAAAAAATCAATGTGATACACCATATTAACAAATTGAAGGAAAAAAAATACGATCATTTTAATAGATGCAGAAAAAGCTTTCGACAAAATTCAACACCCATTTATGATAAAAACCCTCCAGACTGTAGGCATAGAGGGAACTTACCTCAACATAATAAAGGCCATATATGACAAGCCCACAGCCAACATCATTCTCAATAGTGAAAAACTGAAAACATTTCCTCTAAGATCAGGAAAAAGACAAAGTTGTCCACTCTCAGTGCTATTAATCAACATAGTTTTGGAAGTTATAGCCACAGCAATCAGATAAGAAAAAGAAATGAAAGGAATCCAAATCTGAAAAGAAGAAGTAAAGCTGTCACTGTTTGCAGATGACATGATACTATACATAGAGAATCCTAAAGATGCTACCAGAAAACTACTAGAGCTAATCAATGAATTTGATAAAGTAGCAGGATACAAATTTAATGTACAGAAATCTCTTGCATTCCTATACACTAGTGATGAAAAATCTGAAAGAGAAATTAAGGAAACACTCCCATTTACCAATGCAACCAAAAGAATAAAATAACTAGGAATAAACCTACCTAAGGAGAGAAAAGACTTGTATGCAGAAAACTATAAGACACTGATGAAAGAAATTAAAGATGATACAGACAGATGGAGAGATATACCATGTTCTTGGATTGGAAGAATCAACCTTGTGAAAATGACTCTACTACCCAAAGCAATCTACAGATTCAATGCAATCCCTGTCAAACTACCAATGGCCTTTTGCACAGAAGTAGAACCAAAAATTTCACAATTTGTATGGAAAGACAAAAGACCCTGAATAGCCAAAGCAATCTTGAGAAAGAAAAACGGAGTTGGAGAAATCAGGCTCCCTGACTTCAGACTATACTACAAAGCTACAGTCATCAAGACAGTATGGCACTGGCACAAAAACAGAAACATAGATCAATGGAACAGGATAGAAAGCCAGAGCTAAAGTGACGCACATATGGTCATCTTATCTTTAATAAAGGAGGCAAGAATATACAATGGATAACAGACAGCCTCTTCAGTAAGTGGTGCTGGGAAAACCTGACAGCTACATGTAAAAGAATGAAAATAGAGCACTCCCTAACACCATACACAAAAATAAACTCAAAATGTATTAAAGACCTAAATGTAAGTCCAGACACTATAAAACTCTTAGTGGAAAACATAGGCAGAACACTCTATGACACAAATCACAGCGAGATCCTTTTTGACCCACCTCCAAGAGAAATGAAAATAAAAACAAAAATAAACAAGTGAGACCTAATGAAACTTAAGCGCTTTTGCATAGCAAAGGAAAACATAAAGAAGATGGAAAGATAACCCTCAGAATGGGAGAAAATATTTGCAAATGAAGCAACTGACAAAGGATTAATCTCCAAAATTTACAGGCACCCCATGTAGCTCAATATCAAAAACAACAAAAAACCTAATCCAAAAATCGGCAGAAGACCTAAATAGACATTTCTCCAAAGAAGATATACAGATTGCCAACAGACACATGAAAGAATGCTCAACATCATTAATCATTAGAGAAATTCAAATCAAAACTACAATGAGGTATCATCTCACACCAGTCAGAATGCCCATCATCAAAAAAATCTACAGACAATAAATGCTGGAGAGGGTGTGGAGAAAAGGGAACCCTCTTTCACTTTTGGTGGGAATGTAAATTGATACAGCCACTATGGAGAACAGTATGGAGGTTCCTTAAAAAACTAAAAATAGAACTACCATACAACCCAGCAATCCCACTACTGAGCGTATACCCTGAGAAACCATAATTCAAAAAGAGTCATTTACCACAATGTTCATTGCAGCTCTATTTACAATAGCCAGGACCTGGAAGCAACCTAAGTGTCCATCAACAGATGAATAAGTAAAGAAGATGTGGCACATATATACAATGGAATATTAGCCATGAAAAGAAGGAAAACTGAGTTATTTGTAGTGAGGTCGATGGAGCTAGAGTCTGTCATACAGAGTGAAGTATTCAGAAAGAGAAAAACAAATACCGTTTGCTAACACATATATATGGGGAAAAAATAAAGTTGCTCTGAAGAACCTAGGTGCAGTACAGGAATAAAGACACAGCCGTAGAAGATGGACTTGAGAACACGGGGAGTGGGAAGGCTCAGCTGGGATGAAGTGAGAGAGTGGCATGGACATATATACACTACCAAATGTAAAATAGATAGCTAGTGGGAAGCAGCCTGATAGCACAGTGAGATCAGCTTGGTGCTTTGTGACCACCTAGAGGGGTGGGCTAGGGGGGATGGGAGGGAGACACAAGAGGGGGGAAATATGGGAATATATGTATATGTATAGCTGATTCACTTTGTTATAAAGCAGAAACTAACACACCATTGTAAAGCAATTATACTCCAATAAAGATGTTAGAAAAAGAGAGAGGTAGCCATCTTCTCGAGCAGCTAACTCCAAGTGGCAAGAGGCCCACATGACCACAATTAGAGGAGACACACCCCACACATGAAGCAAGACCTTGTCGGCAGAGAAAACACAGTGGTTCCAAATATGAGCCCACAAACAACTGTCACAATGTGAAAGATGCTGCTAAGTATGGGTGTTCTTTGCCAATTAAACTTCTCTTATGTGCTCAACTCCATACAGCATGCTCTAGACTCTGGAGTGAGTAGCAACAGGGATTTCTTTATTTACCCGTGGTTAATTCTTCCAAAGAATTAAGGGGAGAGGGATTCTCTAGTCCTTAATAAAAATGACAGGGATTCAGGAATAACAGCATTTGCAAATTTAATACTGTAAGAGTTTTCCTCTAATTTGGGGGCCTTGCTGCTTTCTTACATCCATTGTGAGACCAAGATAATAAGCTTTACTGCTTTGCCCCAGCACCTAGAATGGGGCCTGGAAAACAGCAGGCACTCACAACAAGATTCACAGTCACAGAAAAGGATGTTGTTATGGGCTGAGTTGTGTTCCCCCAAAATTCATATGTTGAAATCCCAAGCTCTAGTACCTCAGATAGTAACCATATTTGGAGATAATTTCTTTAAAGTGGTGATCAAGTTAAAATGTGGCGAATGTTGGGTAGGGAGGTGGGGAGGGGTTAATCCAATTCGACTAGTGTCCTTATAGGAAGAGGAAGAGCCAACAGGGCTGTGTAGGCACAGAAGAAAGACCTTGAGAGGACACAACGAGAAGGTTGCCCTCTGCAAGCCAAGGAAAGAGGCCTCAAAAGAAACCAAACGTGTCAACACTATGATCTTGGACTTATAGCCTCCAGAACTGTGAAAAAATGAATTTCTGTTGTTTAAGCCACCCAGTCTGTGATATTGTTATGGTAGCCCTAGCAAACTAATGCAGATGTGAATAAATATCTAGGATTCATTACAAAATAGTATTTCTAAATTTAAAAACTGCCATTTGTTTTTGTCAGCTGAAATTCCTATCCCTTTTATTGATTAGTTCTCTCATTTTTGGATCTTGTATATGCCACTTTATATTTGTATTATATTATGGTTACAGTAATTCACAATGGATTTAATTTTGCTATTTTAAGGTGCTTCCAATTTTGTTTTCTAAATATAACAAACTGTATTTTAGGAAATGTGTTTTAGGAAATAAGATATTTTAGATCTGAAATTCCGCACACTGACCCAGGGTATTCAGCCCAAGACCCCACATCTTTTAAACAGGTATGTTTAGGCTGATTATTTAAATGCTTAGCACTTCAAATGTTTCAGTTATTTAATCTTTATGAGGTTTAAATACTTCTGCAGCAAGAATTGGTTTCAGATACTGCCTTAATTTTTTTCTTTAAAAAACAGATAAAATGTAATTAAAATGTGCACCAAGAAATGGGAAAAAAAGAATTTATTTTTTGTCCCTACTTCTGGCTTTATCTTATTTTGTGAATTTATTTCCCATTTGTTCCTATTTCCTCTTTCACTTTATTTCTTTTTTTTTCAGTGTGTGTATAAATTGTAAGAAATTATTTTTGTGGAAAGAGGTAAGATATAAAGAAGGGAAGGTGATTAAGATTCCAATATTTTCACTCATTACTTGGCCACCTTAAAACTGGGAAGGAATTCATCTTAAGTATCTGTTGCAATCCTATTGCCTTAACACTATATCATTTCTTCAGTGGAAAAAAAAGCCAAGTAGATCACAAAAAGCATATCACAGTTAATAATTCATGATTTTGAAATGAGTTCCTGAACCTGCCTTTCAACCATGAAAAAGATGAGGGTAACTGCAACAAATCAGCAATACAAAACACTGCAAGGTTTCTTAAAGTTGACTTTCTTAAAGTTGGATTCCCTAAGAACACCCCAATTTGAACACAGATATAATAAACTGAAGTTTTGTTTAACATATATATATATATAGAATATTGCATAACACATGAGCTTTCCAGCCAGGTTACCTAGCTTTGATCCTAGCCATGTCACTTATTAACTAGGTGACTAGTTACATTACCTCTCTCTGACTGTTTCTGCAGCTTTAAAATGAGAATAACAGTAATGCTTAATTCATAGAGTTGCTGTGAGAATCAAACTAATTAATATATGTAAAGGGTTAACCTAGAGCCTAGGATATAGTTAGTACTCAATAAGTATTATTCAATGATAAATCATCATGCAAAAAAAAAATGAAGTTGTGTTTCTATAACTAGCAACATAAAAAAATTGATTTAATTTTTTAAATGGAAACAAAAGTTTTAAAATTCTGATATAGACCCCTTATAATAGGAAATAATTATCTTAGAAACATGAAAATAAATATTAGTAGGATCATGGCTTTGCCTTTTAGTAAATGGCTTTAGGTAAATTAATTTCACCCATTTGTAGCTGATATTCCTCATCTGTAAAATGGGAGTTGAACTAATAACTTCTGTGAGGATGGCATAAAAGAATACAGGTAAAGCACACACCACAGTGTGAATGTCAACTCCCATGGGGGCAGGTCAGCCAAATAAAATACAACATGCCCAGTTAAATGTGAATCTCAGATAAGCAATCGAAAATTAGTCTGTCTGAAACGTTGCCTGGGACATCCTAAAGAAGTATTTGTTGTTTATAGGAAATTTGAGTTTGACTGGGTGTCCTGTACTTTGTTTGCTAAATCCGGTAACCCTATCTAGGGGTTTGCAATAGTCCTGTTTGCAGAGGTTGGCTAAGGAGAGCACAGTTAAATGGTTCAGGACCAGGCCCCAATTCCTGAAGTGGCACACTAAATTAAGCCTTGTAGTGGGTGGGTCAGGCAGGCAAGGATCCAGACTCTTGTAAAATACTCAGGAATCAGCAGGGAGGTAGCACCTGGGACTCTGAAAGATTCTGCTCCAAGACACAATCAGTGGCCAGGAGGTGTGGGGGTCAGATCTGTCCCAAATAAAGGCATTGGCAGGCAGTGAAAGCAGGGTGGAGAATGATGAGCCATGGTAGTGATTTGTGTCTGTGAGAGGAAAAGAGGGAGTGGAATTTGGCAGTAACCATTAACCATCAACCACTGTAACCATCAACACCAAAATGGGAAAATATCAGAATCTAGCCCTGCAATTTTGAGCACAAGTCGGGCAGAGCAGGCAAGTTGAAGGGTTAGGAAATGACATCACCTACATGACCAGGTCTGGTCCCTGAGACCACTGAGTCCTGTGTATGCTTGGGGGAAAGGAGGTTTAGGGAGGTCAGCTATTGTGAAGGGATACCAAACCCCAAATTTAAGAATGTGAATAAATTTCCCACAAGGCAGTGGGCAGAATTTATTATATGTCTTGTCAGTGTGCTCAGAAATGAACGGATATGGGCATGAATGGGAGCATTAGTGAATTCAGCTACAATTATATTTTGGCCGTGCCATGCAGTTTATGGGATTTTAGTTCACTGACCAGGGATCGAACCCGGGGTCCAGTCTGGTAGTGAGAGCATGAAGTCCTAACAACTGGACCGCCAGGGAATGCCCGTGAATTCAGCTACAATTTTAGCAGACATGTGGATGGCATAGATTGAGGGATCCTCAATCATAGCCTATCAAAATGTGGGGCCCAGGGGAGAAGGGGAACAAGAAGGCCTGAATGTTACATTCATGCAAGGTCTTAAATTGAGACTTTTGGCATTATCTCCAGATGAGTTTACATATTGTCAATGAGGTAAAACATGATTTGATAATTTTTCCTTTTTAAAATCAAGATATAACTCACATACCATAAGTTTCACCCTTTTAGAAATGTACAATTACTTTTTAAGTGTATAGTTCAGTGGCTTTTATTACATTCATAATGTGCAACCATTACCACTATCTAATTCTAGAACATGTTCATAACCACCAAAAGATACCCCATTGCCATTAAAAAGTCACTCTTTATTCCTCACCCTTCCCAGCCCCTGGTAACCACTAATCTACTTCCTGTCTATAGACTTGCCTATTTTGAATATTTAATATGAATGGGATCATACAACTTGTGGCATTTTCTGTCTGGTTTCTTTCTTTTCACATAATGCTTTCAAGTTTCATTCATGTTTTTGCATATGATATTTCATTACTTTTTATGGATTAAAAATATTTCTTTGTAAGATAGATTACATGTTGGTTATCCATTCATCCATTGATGGACTTTTGGGCTTGTTTCCACCTTTTGGACTCTCATGAATAATGCTGCTATGAACATTCATGTACAAGTTTTTATGGGGACTTATGTTTTCATTTCTCTTGTGTATATACCTAGGAGTAGAATTGGTGGGTCATATGGTAACTTTTTGAGGAAATGCCAATTTTTCCACTTTTTAATATTCTAAGAGCCTTCAAAAATGGAAATAAATATGAGCCTCTCCACCACTAAGAAGTCCTATCCTCAACCAGTATTGATCCCTGGGATGTCTTCAAGGTCCAGTGGAAAGAACTGTGCCAATATAACACTGCCACCCCCAAATGGGGTCATATACAATCACCATTACATATCCCTGCCCCTTCTCCCCACACCTTCACTCTTATATTGTTTTACCTCATGGAGATATGGGGGTAAAAAATGGATCTTCATATGTCTTTTAGATACACTGCATTTTCCAGGTTACAAAGCTCTTTTGACAGAGAGGTATTGTTATTCCCACTTGGCAGATGAGGAATGTGAGGCTTCAAGAGGTAAAGTGATTTGTCCAAGGTCCCAAAGCTAGTGAGTTGCTGAGCCTGCGTTAGATGCTAAGGTGTTCAATACCTGGTCTTGGCTCCTTTCCACTGAAGTGTATGCCCTACAATGCCTCTGGAAAAGATGGAAGATTACTGATATATTTGGGTTCACAAACTGAATCTAGATCACCTCAACAATGTTGGAAGTTGGTCTTTAATGCCAAGGGGGAAAAAAACAAATGTGGAGAGGAGGCAACAATGCATGTTGTTTCTGCCTGTGAAGATCCCTGACTAGGTATAACTTATCTGAGGGGAAGTTATTCACTCTCCACCTGTCTAGCCTGAATTCACTGAGGGGTCGGTCTATGCTAGAGACTTGAGATACAAAATAGAAGGACAAAGACTGGGGATTATGGTGAGATGCATGAGGTATTTGCCTGGGGCACAAAGCACAGTAATCAAGGTAAACAATAAGTTTTTTCTTAATCTTTTTATTTTTAGATTCACATGCAGTTGCAAAAAATAATACAGGTAGATACTGTGTACCCTTTATCCTGTTTTCCCCGATGGTAACCTCTTGCAAAACTATAGTAAAATATCAAAAAAGAGGATATTGACAATGATAGAGTCAAGATACAGAATATTTCCACCACTGCAAGGATCGCTCACGTTGCCCTTTTATAGCTAAACCCACTTCTCTCTCACCATCATCCCCTCCCTTAACCTTGGCAACCATTAATTTGTTCTCTATTTCTATAATTTTGTCATTTCAAGAATGTTACACAAATAGAACCATATAGTATGTAACCATTGGGGACTGGCTTTTTTTCACTCAACATAATTATGTTTTTATTGATTTGTAGTATTCCATGGTATAGATGTATCACAGCTTTTTTAAACATTGTGTTGAAGAACATCTGGTTTGTTTCCAGTTTTTGACTATTACAAATAAAACTGCTATAAATGTACAAGCGTACAAGTTTGATATAAACTTTTCACTTTTCTGGGGTAAGTGACCAAAAGTGCAGTTACTGGGTCATATGGTAGTTGCATGTTTCTTTTTTGAAAAGAAACTTCCGAATTGTTTTTCAGAATGACTGTACCATTTTACATGCTCACAAGCAATATATGCGTGATCCAGTTTCTCTGTATCATTGCCAGCATTTGATATTGTCACCATTTAAAAAAAAAATTTAGTCTTTATGATAGGTGTGTCATAATATCTCATTGTGGTCTTAATTTGTGCTTCCCAAATGGCTAATGATGTTGAAAATCTTTTCATGTACTTGGTTGCCATTTGTATATGCTCTTCTGTGAAATGTTTCTTCATATCTTTTACCCATTTTCTAATTGGAATGTTTGTTTTTGCTGTTGAAGTCTGAGGGTTCTTCATATATTCTAGATACTTGTCTTTCATTGAAGATGTGTTTGTAAAATCTTTGCTTACAGTCTATAGCTTGCCTTTTCATCTTCTTTCACAGAGAAAAAGTTTTAAATTTTACTAAAGTCTACTTTATCAATTTCTCCTTTTATGGATATGCTTTTGGTGTGAACCTAAGATTTATTTGCTTAGCCCTAGATCCCAAAGATTTTCTGGTTTTTTTCCCCCTAAAATTGATATAGTTTTATGTTTTAATTTGAGTCCATTATCAATTTAGAGTTAATTTTTTGCATAAGATGTGAGGTTTAAGTCAAGATTCATTTTTTGCCAATGGATATCCACTTAACTCCAGCATCATTTATGAAAAGACCATCCTTCCTCCATTGAATTGCATTTGTACCTTTGCCAAAAATCTATTGGGCATATTTGTGTGGGTCTATTTCTGAGCTCTGTATTCTATCCTATTGATCTATGTGTCCATCTCCCTACCAATACCACACATTTCTGATCATTGTAGTTATCTAATAAATGTTGAAATATGTTATGGTGATTCCTCTCACTTTATTCTTCTCTTTCAAAATTGCTTTTAGCTATTTCAGTTCCTTTGCCTTTCCATAACAATTTTAGAATTACCTTGTCTCTATCTACCAAAGATCTTTCTGAATTTTGATATCAATTGCATTAAATCTATATATCAATTTGGGGAGAATTGACATTTTGTCCCAGTTCTGATCATTAGGCTCCCGCCTTGCTCCCTATGTCTTCATTTGCTGTCCAGGTCACCAAGCCCTCTAAAATAGAGACCTGGTTTTATCTCACTGGACAGTCCATCTACCTTCCTCCATTCTTCCATCTCAGAGATTAACTGAAGTCTGTTGGCTGGAGCCCTTGTCTATATGGACATACCATATTGGAGCCAGCTGCCTCCTGGGGTCTTCTAAACATAGACTGCCTTGGACCTTCTTGCTCTGCATCTCCTACCTGTTGGGATACTCCTGTTAATTCACGTCACACTCCAACTGACTCTCTGGTCTATGGCTTGTCAGTTAATGGACCTAGTCCAGCCTTCTACCTGGGGCCTGAGTCTTCCCCAGGCACTCACTAATTCCAATGCGAATAGATGGTAGCAGGGGAATAGGGGGAATGCTTGGCCCTGGATTCTGACCCCCCTCCAATCTTACCTAGCCTTCCACTGCTAATAAGGCCATACCAGGACGTGTCTTGAAATATGGCAGGCAGGGCTTCTAGCTTGGGACTGGATGAGTCATAGACTAAAAATACACTTTGTTAAAGCTGTCTTTGACAAGTAAAGGATAAGCAGGTTTGTCTTAATAGCATTTGCTTTCTTGTTGCATTTCTTTGGTCTTTGGCCAAGTCCTTCTTGATCTAATCCTCAGTTTCCCTATCTTTAAAATAAGTACAAGTAGGACTAACTTACTGGTTTTCACATATTTTTAAAGCAACAGAACACTATGTTGAAAAATCTCTTCCATGAAAACCCCAAATATGAAAATGATACCAGTTGAGCTTCAACTAAGCAGGAATGGGGGTGACTCCCCTTCACTTTGAAATTTTAGGGCTCTGTCAAACCCAGTTTGAAAACCATTGATCTAGCTGACTTCTAAGAGGCCTTTCCAGCACTTATATTCACCAGCCTTTGTAGCATTAAATAAGCTGAGAAAGTAAGAGCGTCAAGAGGAGAAATGTTGGGTCAGTCTTTACACAAGATGTGTTGGTTTGGAAGGGCATGGGCTATAGGAAGCTGCATGCTTTTGCTTGCCACAGGAAAACTCATTCAAGCTTTCCAATGGTACCTGCAACAGACCCAGCTCTGATAATACCTTGCTGGGAAACCATTCTTTTTTTTTTTTTTATAATTATTTACTTATGGCTGTGCTGGGTCTTCGTTTCTGTGCGAGGGCCCTCTCTAATTGCGGCAAGCGGGGGCCACTCTTCATCATGGTGTGTGGGCCTCTCACTGTCGCGGCCTCTCTTGTTGCAGAGCACAGGCTCCAGACACGCAGGCTCAGTAATTGTGGCTCACGGGCCTAGTTGCTCCGCAGCATGTGGGATCTTCCCAGACCAGGGCTCGAACCCATGTCCCCTGCATTGGCAGGCAGATTCTCAACCACTGCGCCATCAGGGAAGCCCTAGGAAACCATTCTTGATCTTCCCATGTGGAGCTCCTTAGTCTTTTCTATGCAATCCCAGAGCATGCTATTCACCTCTCATTTATTGCTGTTATTTATTATTATTATACTCACAATGTATTGCTATTGATATTATTATACTCAAAATGCACTGCTATTATTTATTTACCAGCCCATCTCCAATTAGGCTATGAAATCTCTGAAAGCAGGAACTGTGTTTATTTCTTTGGACTTCCAACCTTTAGATTAGCACTCAAAAGAGAGAGGTTATTCAATAAACATATGTCAAAAACAAGATGGTGGAGTAGAAGGATGTGCTCTCACTCCCTCTTGCGAGAACACCAGAATCACAACTAGCTGCTGGACAATCATCGACAGGAAGACACTGGAACTCACCAAAAGAGATACCCCACATCCAAAGACAAAGGAGAAGCCACAATGAGACAGTAGGAGGCGCACAATCACAGTAAAATCAAATTCCAAAACTGCTGGGTGGGTGACTCACAGACTGGTGAACACTTATACCACAGAAGTCCACTCACTGGAGTGGAGGTTCTGAGCCCCACATCAGGCTTCCCAACCTGGAGGTCTGGCAAAGGGAGGAGGAATTGCTAGAGAATCACACTTTGAAGCCTAGTGGGAATTGATTGCAGGACTTCGACAGGACTGGGGGAAACAGAGACTCCACTCTTGGAGGGCACACAGAAAGTAGTGTGCGCATCAGGACCCAGGGGAAGGAGCAGTGACCCCGGGGGAAACTGAACCAGACCTACCTGCTAGTGTTTGAGGGTCTCCTGCAGAGGCGGGGGGTGGCTCTGTTTTGCTGTGGGGACAAGGACACTGGCAGCACAAGTTCTGGGAATTACTCCTTGGTGTGAGCCCTCCCAGAATCTGTCATTAGCCCCACCAAAGAGCCCAGGTAGGCTCCAGTGTTGGGTTGCCTCAGGCCAAACAACCAAAAGGGAGGGAACCCAGCCCCACTCATCAACAGTCAAGTGGATTAAAGTTTTACTGGGCTCTGCCCACCAGAGCAACAGTCAGCTCTACCCACCACCAATCCCTCCCATCAAGCCTCTTAGATAGCCTCATCCACCAGAGGGCAGACAGCAGAAGCAAGAAGAACTACAATCCTGAAGCCTGTGGAACAAAAACCACATTCACAGAAAGATAGAAAAGATGAAAAGGCAGAGGGCTATGTACCAGATGAAGGAACAAGATAAAACCCCAGAAAAACAACTAAATGAAATGGAGATAGGCAACATTCCAGAAAAAGAATTCAGAATAATGATAGTGAAAATGATCCAGGACCTCGGAAAAAGAATGGAGGCAAAGATCGAGAAGATGCAAGAAACGTTTAACAAAGACCTAGAAGAATTAAAGAACAAACAAACAGAGATGAACAATACAATAACTGAAATGAAAACTACATTAGAAAGAAACAATAGCAGAAAAACTGAGGCAGAAGAACGGATACGTGACCTGGAAGACAGAATGGTCGAATTCACTGCTGCAGAACAGACTAAAGAAAAAAGAATGAAAAGAAATGAGGACAGCCTAAGAGACCTCTGGGACAACATTAAATGCAACAACATTCGCATTATAGGGTTCCCAGATGGAGAAGAGAGAAAGGACCTGAGAAAATATTTGAAGAGTTTATAGTCGAAAAGTTCCCTAACATGGGAAAGGAAATAGCCATCCAAGTCCAGGAAGCGCAGTGAGTCCCATACAGGATAAACCCAAGGAGAAACACGCTGAGACACATAGTAATCAAATTGGCAAAAATTAAAGACAAAGAAAAATTATTGAAAGCAGCAAGGGAAAAATGACAAATAACATACAAGGGAACTCCCATAAGGTTAACAACTGATTTCTCAGGAGAAACTCTACAAGCCAGAAGAGAGTGGCATGATATACTTAAAGTGATGAAAGGGAAGAACCTACAACCAAGATTACTCGACCCAGCAAGGATCTCATTCAGATTTGATGGAGAAATCAAAAGCTTTACAGACAAGCAAAAGCTAAGAGAATTCAGCACCACCAAACCAGCTCTACAGCAAATGCTAAAAGAACTTCTCTAAGTGGGAAACACAAGAGAAGAAAAGGACCTAGAAAAACAAACCCAAAACAATTAAGAAAATGGTCATAGGAACATACATATCGATAGTTACCTTAAACGTGAATGGATTAAATGCTCCAACCAAAAGACACAGGCTTGCTAAATGGATACAAAAACAAGACCCATATATATGCTGTCTACAAGAGACCCAGTTCAGACCTAAGGACACATACAGACTGAGAGTGAGGGTATGGAAAAAGATATTCCATGCAAATGGAAATCAAAAGAAAGCTGTAGTAGCTATACTCATTTCAGATAAAATAGAATGTAACATAAAGAATGTTACAAGAGAGAAGGAAGGACACTACATAATGATCAAGGGATCAATCCAAGAAGAAGATATAACAATTATAAATATATATGCACCCAACATAGGAGCACCTCAATACATAAGGCAACTGCTAACAGCTATAAAAGAGGAAATCAACAGTAACACAGTAATAATGGGGGACTTTAACACCTCACTTACACCAATGGACAGATCATCCAAAATGAAAATAAGTAAGGAAACAGAAGCTTTAAATGACACAATAGACCAGATCGATTTAATTGATATTTATAGGACATTCCATCCAAAGACAGCAGATTAAACTTTCTTCTGAAGTGCGCACGGAAATTCTCCAGGATAGATCACATCTTGGGTTACAAATAAAGCTCAGTAAATTTAAGAAAATTGAAATCATATCAAGCATCTTTTTTAACCACAATGCTATGAGATTAGAAATGAATTACAGGGAAAAAAATGTAAAAACCACAAACACATGGAGGCTAAACAATACGTGAATAAATAACCAAGAGGTCACTGAAGAAATCAAAGAGGAAAACAAAAAATACCTAGAGCCAAATGACAATGAACACACGATGATCCAGAACCTATGGGATGCAGCTAAAGCAGTTCTAAGAGGGAAGTTTATAGCTATACAAGCCTACCTAAAGAAACAAGAAAAATCTCAAGTAAACAATCTAACCTTACACCTAAAGGAACAAGAGAAAAAAGAAAAACAAAACGCAAAGTTAGCAGAAGGAAAGAAATCATAAAGGTTAGAGCAGAAATAAATGAAATAGAAACGAAGAAAACAATAGCAAAGATCAATAAAACTAAAAGCTGGTTCTTTAAGAAGATAAACAAAACTGATAAACCATTAGCCAGACTCATCAAGAAAAAGAGAGAGGGGACTCAAATCAATAAAATTAGATATGAAAAAGGAGAAGTTACAACAGACACCGCAGAAATACAAAGCATTCTAAGAGACTACTACAAGCAACTCTATGCCAATAAAATGGACAACCTGGAAGAAATGGACAAATTCTTAGAAAGGTATAACCTTCCAAGACTGAATCAGGAAAAAACAGAAAATATGAACAGACCAATCACAAGTAATGAAATTGAAACTGTGATTTAAAATCTTCCAATAAACAAAAGTCCAGGACCAGAAGGCTTCACAGGTGAATTCCATCAAACATTTAGAGAAGAGCTAACACCCATCCTTCTCAAAGTCTTCCAAAAAATTGCAGTGGAAGGAACACTCCCAAACTCATTCTATGAGGCCACCATCAACCTGATACCAAAACTGGACAAAGATACTACAAAAAAAGAAAATTACAGACCAACATCACTGAGGAATATAGATGCAAAAATCCTCAACAAAATACTAGCAGACAGAATCCAACAACACATTAAAAGGATGATAACACCACAATCAAGTGGGATTTATCCCAGGGATGCAAGGATTCTTCAATATACACAAATCAATCAATGTGATACACCATATTAACAAATTGAAGAATAAAAACCATATGATCATCTCAATAGATGCAGAAAAAGCATTTGACACAATTCAACACCCATTTATGATAAAAACTCTCCAGAAAGTGGGTATAGACGGAACCTACCTCAACATAATAAAGGGCATATATGACAAACCCACAGCAAACATCATTCTCAATGGTGAAAAACTGAAAGCATTTCCTTTAAGATCAGGAATGAGACAAGGATGTCCCCTCTCTCCGCTATTATTCAACATAGTTTTGGAAATCCTAGCCACAGCAATCAGAGAAGAAAAAGAAATAAAAGGAATACAAATTGGAAAAGAAGAAGTAAAAGTGTAACTGTTTGCAGATGACATGATACTATACATAGAGAATCCTAAAGATGTCACCAGCAAACTACTAGAGCTAATCAATGAATTTGGTAAAGTTGCAGTATACAAAGTTAATGCACAGAAATCTCTTGCATTCCTATACACTAATGATGAAAAATCTGAAAGAGAAATTAAGGAAACACTCCCATTTACCATTGCAACAAAAAGAATAAAATAACTAGGAATAAACCTACCTAGGGAGACAAAAGACCTGTATGCAGAAAACTATAAGACACTGATGAAAGAAATTAAAGATGATACCAAAAGATGGAGAGATATACCATGTTCTTGGATTGGAAGAATCAATATTGTGAAAATGACTATACTACTGAAAGCAATCTACAGATTCAATGCAATCCCTATTAAATTACCAATGGCATTTTTTATGGAACTAGAAAAAATCATCTTAAAATTTGTATGGAGACACAAAAGACCTCGAATAGCCAAAGCAGTCTTGAGGGAAAAAAAACACAGCTGGAGGAATCAGACTCCCTGACTTCAGACTATACTACAAAGCTACAGTAATCAAGACAATATGGTACTTGCACAAAAACAGAAACATAGATCAATGGAACAAGATAGAAAGCCCAGAGATAAAACCATGCACCTATGGTCAACTAATCTATGACAAAGGAGGCAAAGATATACAATGGAGAAAAGACAGTCTCTTCAATAAGTGGTGCTGGGAAAACTGGACAGCTACATGGAAAAGAATGAAATTAGAACACTCCCTAACACCATACACAAAAATAAACTCAAAATAGATTTGAGACCTAAATGTAAGACTGGACACTGTAAAACTCTTAGAGGAAAACATAGGAAGAACACTCTTTGACATAAATTACAGCAAGCTCTTTTTTGATCCACCTCCTAGAGTAATGGAAATAAAAAAAAAATAAACAAATGGAACCTAATGAAACTTCAAAGCTTTTGCACGGCAAAGGAAACCATAAACAAGATGAAAAGACAACCCTCAGAATGGGAGAAAATATTTGCAAATGAATCAACGGACAAAGGATTAATCTCCAAAATATATAAACAGCTCATGCAGCTCAATATTAAAGAAACAAACAACCCAATCCAAAAATGGGCAGAAGGCCTAAATGAGCATTTCTCCAAAGCAGACGTACAGATGGCCAAGAAGCACATGAAAAGCTGCTCAACATCACTAATTATTAGAGAAATGCAAATCAAAGCTACAATGAGGTATCACCTCACACCAGTTAGAATGGGCATCATCAGAAAATCTGCAAACAACAAATGCTGGAGAGGGTGTGGAGAAAAGGGAACCCTCTTGCACTGTTGGTGGGAATGTAAATTGATACAGCCACTATGGAGAACAGTATGGAGGTTCCTTAATATCTAAAAATAGAATTACAATATGATCCAGCAATCTCACTACTGGGCATATATCCAGAGAAAACCATAATTCAAAAAGAGTCATGCACCCCAATGTTCATCGCAGCACTATTTACAATAGCCAGGTCATGGAAGCAAACTAAATGCCCATCGACCGATGAATGGATAAAGAAGATGTGGTACATATATGCAATGGAATATTACTCAGCCATAAAAAGAATGAAATTGAGTCATTTGTTGTGACGTGGATTGATCTAGAGACTTTCATACAGAGTGAGGTAAGTCAGAAAGAGAAAAACAAATATCGTATATTAACGCATGTATGTGGAACCTAGAAAAATGGTACAGATGAACCGGTTTGCAGGGCAGAAGTTGACACACAGATGTAGAGAACAAACGTATGGACACCAAGGGGGGAAAACCATGGTGGGTTGGGGATGGTGGTGTGCTGAATTGGGCAATTGGGATTGACATGTATACACTGATGTATATAAAATTGATGACTAATAAGAACCTGCAGTATAAAAAACAAACAAGCAAACAAACAAAAACAACTAATACTAAACTTTCTTTGGGTTGTTTTTATGGAAATATGTTAATATAAATGTTTCAGACATTACATGAAACTTCTAAAAATCTTATATGTTCTGCTATAATTTTATAAGTCATAATTCTAGTTTTTACTTTAATATGTATATCTCAGCAATATCTAAATTTCCTTGTCAATTGCATTATTATTAACTTTCATCAAATCTTTAACCGTGGTCATTTTTAAGTCTTTTGTCATTTACAGACAGTTCTGGGTGTACTCTGATGCTTTTGCAAAAATGTTCCTATAAAAGGGTTTCATCTTCAAGGAATTCATGGAAAAGACTCTGAGAAGTACAGGTTTCTCGTAACTGACTATACTGCTGAACTGAATGAATAAGCATTTTCAGAACTCTAATGGAAAACTAATGAATTCATAAAAGTGCTAACAAAAGATCAAGATGAAAAAAAATTAATTACATGGGACTGAGTGAACTGATGAGGATGATTATAATTTTTGTGACTTTCTGTTTGAATAAAAAAAAATCCCACAAGAAAGGACTCAGAGGCAAAAAATATACAAATCAATTTTCACTGCAAAGTAAAGGAGCTGTTACAGTGGAGGATTACTGGTCTGAATGTCAATATTATGACATAGTATGAGTGTGTTTTGTGTTTGGTAATTGCAATCATTGTTGCTTTTGTTGTGGTCATCCATTTACAATGCTTGGTGTCAGTTTATCTATCTCTTGTAAAAATAAAATACAGTGTGTGTGTGTGAAAAAAATAAAAATTAAAAAAAAATAAGAAAAATTTTTAAAAAGAGAGAAGAAAAATGCTCAGGGATGACTAAGGTTGCCTATATTTATCTGGAGAAAAACATATATGTGTGCCCATGAATGTCTGATGAGTACTTAAGAAATATGGTCTGAGTTCACTTTTGCAATAGATGCTCAACAAATAGGTTTGGGATCAGATGAGCGTTTACCAGACAGTAAGAAAAATAAAAAGGATTGGCTGCTCAAAAAAAAAACGATCCTGAGAAATGTAGGCATCAAGTCATGAAAAGAGTGTATCAGCTTACAAGTTAGACTCCAGTTCAAAACATGGCTCTACCATTTACTTATGGTGTGACCTTGAATAGTTAATGAATCTCAGTGTCTTATCTGTAACATTGGGATAATTCTTATTTCATAAAGCTACTGTAAAAATTCAAGGCAGTTGTAAAGCATTCTGTACATCATCTATGCTCCACGAATGGTAATTTCTTTAGGTGACTCTGTTAAGTCACACAGCTGGTTGGTAGTAAACAAGGAAATTGGGCCTCCTCATGCCCAGTTGTCTAGTTGTTGTTTCTTTTATTTAGACATCTAATGTGTTCAATTCCCACAAGCATTTAAGAAAACTTTTACATCATAAACTTATTATTCCTTTTTGTATGTCTTTCAAAATAAAATTAATTGATTACAGGAAAAATCATACTACTATACTTGGTTCTAACAGTTGTTATTTGATCTATACACACTTAAATATGTAGTGATGTTATAACTAAAATCTGTGTTTCATTAGACATTGTGTGTTTTATACCATAAATGTCTTATCATTGTATATCCCTCACAAATACTTGCCTACTGTGTAATCTTATCCTTTTGCCTTCAATATGCAGTAAGACCAAGTTTTATGATTATATAGCTTTTAATCCAGATGTTAAATGCTCATGTACATGTTCTTTTCAAAGATTTTTGAAAACTATAATAAACAAACAAACAAAAGAACAGATATGTGTACCCAGTTGTGTAATATTTTGGCACAGATCAGTTTCCCTCAAGAAGAGGACGTCTGTAAGAAGGCTGCTGGATGTGCCAAGATTATTTTCTCAGGCTTGACAATGCTGACAACATTTATTTCCAGTCGAAGGTGGTTCTGCTGGGAATATGTTTCTGGTGGAGCAAGCCTGTTGTCAATACTCACTCCCAATTTTATGGGGTAGGAACTAGAAGAAACTACACTGCTCTTATGTGTGGAAAGAACATATGCTTTGGAATCAGTCAGGGTTTTAAACCCTGGCTTAGCCATTTCCTAGATGTGTGACCTTGGGTGTAACCTACCCTCTGTGAGTCTGTTTCCTCAACTGTAACATTTGAATAAAAATAGTGCATATGTAAAAAAATAATAATAATAAAAAAATAAACATATGTCGAAGTGAAATATTGGATCAAGAAGAAATCATTTCTTGAATTCCTTTGTTCCTTGAATTCCTTTTTTCCCCAAGAAACCCAAATCATCCAAATCATTCCCCAATTGAGATATCTAAATTTTAAGAAAGCAAAATTTTTTAAATTAAATGTTGAAATAGTGTTCAATAGAGCTAATATCTTAATTTGTATCTGATTTATGATATAGTTGAGATATATTTTTATGTGCAAATGTGCTATTGTAGGATTTATATGAAATTAATTAATATGAATAGTAGATCCAGTAATCAATGTGTATAGTAAAATTATGACAATTTTATAGGAATGGGAATATTATTTTCCCATTTCTAAATAATACCGAGGTTTAAATTTTTTGTATCCTCAATTTTATGACAGACTGGTGACCATATCAACAACACACTTAATTGGTATTTCCATTCCTAAGCAGATAAGCGCAATTTTTTCTTTTAATTCTTAAGTTTTAGAGGATACTGGAACCTGCCTGGTGGGGAGTGCTAGGCTGCTAATAGTGGAAAACAAGGAGGTGACAAGAAAGTTTATTGAAGAATATCCATCTTAATAATAATAGCAAGTATTTCTATAGTGTTTATTATGCCAGGAACTGGATCTAATTTTAAGCCAGTTCCAAATATTAACTCAATCTAATTCTCATTGCAACCCTAAGAGGTAGTTATAATTATCACCATCTCCATTTTCCAGATGAGAAGACTAAAACTCAGAGAAGGGAAATGATTTGTCCATCTGTCAAACCGCTAAAAATATCAGAGCCCAGACATGAACCCAGGCAGCTTGACTGCGGATTCTGGGTGCCTCGCTATTCTGCATACTTCCACCAGTGCTAAGAAATGAAGGAATACCTGGGGCAGCCAAGCTAGGCAATTATATGGAGTCTATGCAAGGGGATTTTGAAGGCTCAGGGAAGGGACATTTGCCTTTCCACTCACCTCCCTAACTATTTACTTGCTGATGCCTGATGTTTCATTTATTGTGATTCATTTATTTGACTTAAGATTTGGCCCACTGTTTATAATGCAACCAACCTCTAGGTGAGGTAACACCAAGACCTAGGAGTTATTTTTATTTTCCCAGTCTGTTTTCATTTTTATTTTATGAGTGTCACTTTTCATTGTACAGTTTTGATCTTTATATAGTTGAATCTCTCCATATTTTCCATATGTCACTGTGGCTTTACAACTTGTCATCCCTCTAAACCTCTACTATAATTAAAGCTGTTTTTGCCATGGACTCAGGGGAGACAAACTCCAAACTTCACATCATAAGTTGCAATGTCCACTTTGAGGTATCTAAATAAAACCTCTATCATTGTCTTCTTGAGCATAAATCAAAACAACTTATCATTTTTCATGCTCTGATCCTGTTTCTGTTCACTGAATTCTTTCCAAATTTGGGGGCACAAAATGACTGAGAACTAGGGGGAGTGGAGAGGAAGGTGAAAAGTATTAACATGAATTCCTACTGTATTTCAGCCATTGTGCTAGGTGCTTTTTCACACGCTATCTCTTTTCATCTAACACTTAAACATCTCTATGAGGGGGAGTAGGGACCTATAGGTGGTTTCAGGGTGTTCCAGACTGGGAAAGGTATGAGGGGACCCTGGCAGGATTCAGCCCTTCTGGAAGCCCAGATGCATACCCAGTCCTGGCAATATAAAGAAAGCAGTTAAAATGAGGATCTGAAGGTTATTGGAAGCAAGACATACAGTTTGGTCATCCTCAAAGAGGTAAGAGTTGAAGGATGATGGAAGGGGTACTGTCAGTTCCCTGAGGGAGAAAGCAGAAGAAAAAAAGTTTTGATGTCAGTACCTTGGTGATTACTTCTATTTTGAAGTCAGGAGAAAGTAAAGGAACTAAAGAAGGAAAAGTGCACTCAGAGAAGAAGGCGATAAGGGCAGTGCTGTGGCTTGATAGTCAAGGGAGGAAACCCCATTTCATCATGACATCACTCTGGGAACATGGCTGTGACCATCTCCTCTGACAACAATACAGACAGAGCCCAGTAGCTAGCCTGCTGCTCTGCGACCATAGATGCCAATGAGAACTAGGACAGATTGCAACAAAAATGAAACACAGATGAAAGCATTTGGTGAACAGTAAACATACTCACACACAGGTGAACACATGTCTTGGCAAATCCTTCTGACCATCACCAGCTTATTTTTTGGTGGAAGGGAATTATCCAAGGAGTCAGAAAAATTACAAAGATAATTAACCAGCTCCTTTTGCTGCCCAGCAGTCCTAAAGGATACTATTTACAGCATCATAGAATCCCAAAATGACTGAGCTAGAGTACCAGACCAACTAGTCCAATCCCTTTGTATTAGAAATGTGGGAACAAAAGCCCAGAGAAAGGAACAGACCTGCACAAGGCCACACAGGGAGTTAATGGCAAAGCTGGACAGAGGATCCAGGTCTCCTGCCTCCTCTTCCTCCCATTTGAGAGATTCTGAGTAAATGAGAAATGAATGAGGAAAGGATTGGTGGTAAATGTTTCCAGTAAGTTGATGAATTTTTTTTTTTTAAGATTTCTTTAGTGATTGATTGATTGATTGATTGCTATGTTCGGTCTTCGTTTCTGTGCTAGGGCTCCCCCCAGCTGTGGCAAGTGGGGGCCACTCTTCATCGCGGTGCGCGGGCCTCTCACCATTGTGGCCTCTCTTGTTGCGGAGCACAGGCTCCAGACGCGCAGGCTCAGCAGTTGTGGCTCACGAGCCCAGTTGCTCCACGGCATGTGGGATCCTCCCAGACCAGGGCTCGAACCCGTGTTTCCTGCATTAGCAGGCAGATTCTCAACCACTGCACCACCAGGGAAGCCCAAGTTGATGAATTTTTAAAAGCATATCTGGTAAAAAATAGAGTCTCAAGAATGTCAGCACTACAGAAGTCCTTAGAGTTCATCATCTAGTGTGATGTTATTTTATAAATGAGGAACAGACCCAGAGAAGGCTTGGCTGTTTAGTGGTGCAGCCAGTCCCTCAACATAGCTCTCCTGCTTTCTTAGTCTACCTCTTCATGGAAGCTGATCAGCACAGATTTAGAAAACCTGCATAAATTTATTTAAGAAACAAATACAACAAAAGTAGTTGTTCACATGATTTCTCACCTCTCCTGATCAGAATGCAAGTGCTGTGGGGACAAACATATAAGGAAAAAGTTCAAGGAAATGAGAGAATGACTACATCATTTAGAAGAGGATAAATAGGAAAGGACAAGTGTAGATGGGCTAAATGACTCACATCTACTGGGGGTTGGGAGGATGGATGACATAGTGAAATAAACCAGAGAGGGCCTTAGGCTTACATCTTGTTGGGCTTAGAAAATGAGGCTTTAAGCATGTATCCTCTGTTAGGTATTTTATTTTAAGTTCCAGGGGACATTAGAGACTTCTATCCTATTGTTGTAAAGATGGTAAGACTAAGGCAGTGTCAGAGCTGGGATGTGAATCCAAGGTCCTGGACTTTGCAGCCAGTGTTTCTTCTCCTCCCTTGCGTTCTAGAGGAAGCTGGTAATGTTTATTAAGAAAATTCAGTAGATGTATACTAGGCTACTTTTCTAATAGGGTTTTTCACAGTAGGGTTTACAGACTTGGAGTGGGGCTCCCCTACTCTACCAGCTCTTCTTTATACCTTGCACTTTACATGTGGAGGATCTAGGTCAGTGACTTTGGGTAGTTGAGAAAGGATAGAGGAGTGAGAAAGTTCAGTGACACAAAGCCATCAAAAATAGCAAAAATCTCAGCTGAAACATTGCCTGAAAATACCTAGCACAATCCATGTAGGCAGATGCAAATTATATGCTAATTACCCACGATTCCCATCTACTAGGGGAATCTTGGTTAAGGCTTCAATTACTCCCCCCTCCCATTATATGAATTAATAGGCCAAATTAATTGAAGGGATGAAGGACGTGCAAGTTTCTGGAAGAGTGAAAATGGGATTACCTATCTCTGCCCCTAACTCACTGGTTGGCCCGAGGCAGGTCAATTACAATTTCTGCTCTTCAGTTTTTCCATGTGCCACGTGTGGGGTCCTTCCAATTCTAACATCCTATGGTTATCTTCCAGTCTTTCCTGTCTCAGTGAATGGCACTACCCTATTACCCAGGCTAAAAATCCAGAAGTCATTTTAGATGCCCCTATCTTTCTTTCCGTACTTCCTCATTCCATCCGTGAGCTAATCATATCAGTTATGCATCCAATAATATGTTTCCCATCAGTCTATTTTTCTTTATATCCACTGTTACACTCCAATCCAAGTCACCATCATCTATTTCCTGGATAACTGCAATAATCTCCTGGTTGGTTTTCCTGCTGCCATTATTGTCCCAATACAATCTATTTTCAGAGCAGTCAGAGTGATCTTTAAAAACTAGATGATGTTACTTCCTTACTTAAAACACTCAATGGCTGCCTATTGTAAATAGAATAAAATCCAAACTCCTCACCATGATTTACAAGATACTGTTTGTCTCTGCCTTCCTCAGTCTACTGTTCCCCTCAATCAGCCAGAGCTCTGCCTACTTTCTTTCACAGGCTAAGTATCTTCTTGCTTTAGGACCATTGCACTGGCTATTCCCTCTGTCTGGAATACTCTTTCTCCAGATCATTGCATGGCTGACTCCTTCTCAGGTCTCTAATCCAATGTCATCCCTGAAGAAAATCCTTCTCTGACATCCTAACTTAAAAATTTCTTCATCTGCCACCACTGTATTCCATTATCTTCCTTTTTAAATTTTTATTTATTTTTTAAAATTATTATGGGGTGTAATTCATTTACAATGTTGTGTTAGTTTCAGGTGTACAGCAAAGTGAATCTGTTATACAAATACATATATTCACTCTTTTTTAGTTTCTTTTCCCATATAGGCCATTACACAGTATTGAATAGAGTTCCCTGTGTTATACAGTAGGTCCTTACTAGTTATCTCTTTTATATATAGCAGTATGTATGTGTCAATTCCAATCTTCCAATTTATCCCTCCCCCTTCCCTTACCCCCTGGTAACCATAAGTTTATTTTATACATCTGCAACTCAATTTTGGCTTTGTAGATAAGTTCATTTGTGCCTACTTTTAGATTCCACATATAAGTGATACCATATATTTGTCTTTCTGTGTCTGACTTATTTCACTCAGTATGAGAATCTCTAGGTCCATCCATGTTGCTGCTGGAGTAATATTCCACTGTATATATGTACTACATCTTCTTTATCCATTCCTCTGTTGATGGTTATTTGGGTTGCTTCCATGTCTTGGCTATTGTAAATAATGCTGCAATGAACATTGGGGTGCATGTATCTTTTCAAATTACGGTTCTCTCTAGATATATGGCCATGAGTGGGGTTGCAGGATCATATGGTAGCTCTATTTTCAGTTTTTTAAGGAACCTCCATGCTGTTCTCCATAGTGGCTGTACCAGTTTGCATTCCCACCAACAGTGTAAGAGGGTGCCCTTGTCTCCATTATCTTCTTTTAGTTTATTTATTGGCCTTATCTCTACCTAAAATTATCATATTTATTTGTTTTTTTTTTCTTTTCCATGATTATTGTCTGGCATCTCCCACTAGAAACTAAACTTCATGAGGGGAACAATAGAACATAGTGGTTAAGAACATGGCTTCTGGAGTCGGACTGTCTAAATTCAAATCCCAGTTCTGCCACTTATTAGCTGAGTGACCCTGGGAAAGTTACTTAAATTTTCTATGTCTCAGCTTCCTCTTCTGTAACGTGGGGACAGTAATAGTAACACTTCATAGGGTCGTTGCAAGGATTAAACTGAATTAATACATGCAAAGCACTATATCTCTAGTGCCTAGAAGAGTGTCTGGCATGTAGCAGGTGCCTAAGAAGTATTTAATGGCTGACTGAATGAATGAATCCTGATGCCTCCTGCTCCTTCCCTCCTTTCCTGTCTAGTTTCCCCTCACGACTCTTCCTTCAGGAAGCTTGCCCTGACTGTTCCCTACTTGCTAGGACTAAGTTGGTTCTCCTATTTTGTGTGCTCACAGAACCCAGACTTCTTGCAATCCTTAATTGCTGGGTATAGTTGTATATTTATGTGTGTGTGATCTTTGTAATAACTGGTCTCTTTAACTACAAACTTGGTGAGAGAAGGGCCTATGTCTGTCATATCTACTATGGGATCTCTGTTGCCTAGCATAGTGCCTGACACAAAAGGTACACAATAAATATTTCTTGGTTGAATGACTCAAAAACTTTGGCTCATTTTTCTCTTAGAAATGCTGATTAAGAAACATGACTTGAGAAATTTAGTATTTTGCAGCAATTTTTAAATTAATTTTTATTGGAGTATAGCTGCTTTACAATGTTGTCTTACTTTCTGCTGTTCTGCAAAGTGAATCAGTTATATGTATGTATGTGTATATATATATATATATATATATATATATATATATATATATATATATATATATTCCCTCTTTTTTAGATTTCCTTCCCATTTAGGTCATGACAGAACATTGAGTAGTGTTCCAGTGCTGTACATTAGGTTCTCATTAGTTACCTATTTTATATATAATAATGTATATATGTCAATCCCGATCTCCCAATTCATCCCACCTCCCCCCTTACCCCTTGGTAACCATAAGTTTGTTCTCTACAACTGTGTTTCTATTTCTTCTTTGCAAATGAGTTCATCTGTACCATTTTTCTAGATTCCACATATAAGCGATATTATACAATATTTGCTTTTCTCTTTCTGACTTACTTCACTTTGTGTGACAGCCTCTAGGTCCCTCCATGTCTCTGCAAATGGGACTATTTCGTTCCTTTTTTATAGCTGAGTAAGATTCCATTGTATATATGTACCACATCATCTGTATCCATTTCTCTGTTGATGGACATTTCAGTTGTTTCCATGTCCTGGCTATAGTAAATAGTACTGCAATGGATATTGGGGTGCATGTGTCTTTTTGAATTATGGTTTCCTCTGGGTATATGCCCAGGAGTGGGATTGCTGGGTCATATGGTAGATCCATTTTTAGCTTTTTGAGGAACTTCCATACTGTTCTCCATAGTGGCTGTATCAATTTACATTCCCACCAACAGTGCAAGAGAGCTCCCTTTTCTCCACACCCTCTCCAGCATTTACTGTTTGTAGATTGTTTGTTGATGGCCATTCTGACCGGTGTGAGGTGATACCTCATTGTAGTTTTGATTTGCATTTCTCCAATAATTAGTGATGTTGAGCATCTTTTCATGTATTTGTTGGCTATCTGTATGTCTTCCTTGGAAAAATGTCTATTTAGGTCTTCTGCCCATTTTTGGATTGGGTTGTTTGTTTTTTTGATATTGAGCTGAATGAGCTATTTGTATATTTTGGAGATTAATTCCTTGTCCATTGTTTCATTTGCAAATATTTTCTCCTATTCTGACGGTTGTCTTTTCCTTTTGTTTATAGTTTCCTTTGCTGTGCAAAAGCTTTTAAGTTTAATTAGGTCCGATTTGTTTATTTTTATTTTCATTACTCTAGGAAGTGGGTCAAAAAGGATCTTGCTGTGATTTATGTCATAGAGTGTTCTGCCTATGTTTTCCTGTAAGAGTTGTATAGTATCCAGCCTTACATTTAGGTCTCAAATCCATTTTGAGTTTATTTTTGTGTATGGTGTTAGGGAGTGTTCTAATTTCATTCTTTTACATGTAGCTGTCCAGTTTTCCCAGCACCTCTTATTGAAGAGGCTGTCTTTTCTCCATTGTATATTCTTGCCTCCTTTGTCATAGGTTAGGTGACCATAGGTGCGTGGGTTTATCTCTGCGCTTTCGATCCTGTTGTTCCGTTGATCTATATTTCTGTTTTTGTGCCAGTACCATACTGTCTTGATTACTGTAGCTTTGTAGTATAGTCTGAATTCAGGGAGCCTGATTCCTCCTGCTCTGTTTTTCTTTCTCAAGATTGCTTTGGTTATTCAGGGTCTTTTGTGTTTCCATGTAAATTGTAAATTTTCTTGTTCTAATTCTGTGAAAAATGCCATTGGTAATTTGATAGGGATTGCATTGAGTCTGTAGATTCCTTTGGGTAGTATAGTCATTTTCACAACATTGATTCTTCCAATCCAAGAACATGGTATATCTCTCCACCTGCTGGTATCATCTTTAATTTCTTTCATCAGTGTCTTATAATTTTCTGCATACAGGTCTTTTGTCTCCTTAGGTAGGTTTATTCCTAGGTATTTTATTCTTTTTGTTGTGACGGTAAATGGGATTGTTTCCTTAATTTTTTTTCAGATCTTTCATTGTTATTGTATAGGAACTCAAGAGATTTCTGTGTATTAATTTTGTGTCCTGCAACTTTACTAAATTCATTGATTAGCTCTAGTAGTTTCCTGGTGGCACCTTAGGATTTTCTATATATAGTATCATATCATCTGCAAACAGTGACAGTTTTATGTCTTCTATTCCAATTTAGATTCCTTTTATTTCTTTTTCTTCTCTGATTGCCATGGCTAGGACTTCCAAAACTATCTTGAATAATAGTGGCAAGAGTGGACATCCTTGTCTTGTTCCTGATCTTAGAGGAAATGGTTTCAGTTTTTCACCATTGAGAATGACGTTTTCTGTGGGTTTGTCATATATGGCCTTTATTATGTTGAGGTAGGTTTCCTCTATGTCCATTCTCTGGAGAGTTTTTATCATAAATCGGTGTTGAATTTTTTTGAAAGCTTTTTCTGCATCTATTGAGATTTTCATATGGCTTTTATCCTTCAGTTTCTTAATATGGTGTGTCACATTGATTGATTTGCGTATATTGAAGAATCCTTGCATCCATGAGATAAATCCCACTTGATCATGGTGTATTATCCTTTTAATGTGTTGTTGGATTCTGTTTACTAGTATGCTGTTGAAGATTTTTGTGTCTATGTTTATCACTGATATTGGCCTGTAATTTTCTTTTTTTTGTGACATCTTTGTCTGGTTTTGGTGTCAGGGTGATGGTGGCCTTATAAAATGAGCTTGGGCGTGATCCTCCCTCTGCAATTTTTTTTTTTTTTTTGTCATCACTTTTTGAAAGGCAATTCAGATTGAAAGCTGTTGTTGCATCTCTGCCTCCTGTCTTAGTTCAGTTCATTATTGAAACAGAGGGAAAGATGTATGAATTCAAACATTCTGGCCTCCACTCTTAAAATCTTGATCTGTTCCCTGGAAGTATCAAGTTAAGAAGAAACTGGCTCACTTTCCCTTTGCTAACTCCTTACATTTTAATGGTATTCATCCCAACATATCCTGCCTCCTTACCTGTTTCTTAGTAATAAGGAGAATATTGATCCTGATAGGACTGAGGTATTTTATTCCCACCACCCACCTCAAATCAATGAACTTTTTCTAATAAAATAACACATTATAACTCAGTGCTAGCACAACTCCAAAATATTCTCTTATCTGTTACAGCTTTCTGATCAATTGAGATTCATTGAACACCTCTTACTATATGGCTACCAGCTTGGCTTGAAGATACTGTTTGAAGTACTGCTTCAGGAGCAAGAGCAGAAGGTATGGTTTCTTTCTATTCCCCTCTTTTTACCTGTAGCATTTACCTTCCTCTCACTGCTAGCCTGATTTCTTACAACTCAGCAAGGTGCAGGTGAGACACCTGTTGTTAAAGATGTCAAGAAGTCAAGACAAATCCATGAAAGCTACAAGGCTTATGGACCCTTTTCTTAATTGGATACTTTAACTGTTACAAATAGCACAAAACTTATTCCAAGTTCCAGATGCTTCCAGGGCTCCTTCACCTAGATTAACTGTCATCTCCCTTTAATGTCCTTGGATTGGGAGCATGGAACACACTTGGCCCTCTGCAGGCTCCCTTTATTGGGTGTAATATCTGGCTCAAGTAACAGAGGAGTTTGGATTCCATTGGGGTTGCAGCAGCTTGATACAGGTAGTGTGGGGCTATGGGAAGAGCACAAGTCCCTGAGTCAAGGGTTCTATTTCTGCATCAGACAGGCTTGGTTACCTTGGATAAGTCCATTGCCTCTCTTGGCCTGGTTCATCATCTGTGAAATAGGGTTTTGGTGAGGCTTGAAAGACATTTGCCAAATTACTTTGAAAATCATATTATAAATCTATTAACACATTTAATTGAAACAGATACAAAGCTATCTCTAGACCCTTACCAGACGTGTGAACACAGCATGAGGTAAAGATTCTAAGAGGAAGTGGATGGCAGAAGAAGAGAAATTAGTTTTAAAACCTCAGAGGCCATTCCTAAATTTTTCCCTCCACATCCCCATGCACACCTTCCATTTCTCTTCAAACAAGAGTTAACTTATAAAGTGATATTTTGACATAAATATATACATTTAAGATGCCATTTTACTTTTGTTCTTCATATTTTTTCATAGATATTCCCAAGTCCCTTGGTCCAATCTGAGCCCAGGCTCTAGCTTTGTAACTTACTTTGTGGCCTTGGCCAAGCCAGTTTTCCAGAGTCAGTTTTCTTCCCTGTAGAAACAGATAAATCTACTTATCCCCTTCACAGAGATTGAGAGAATGAAATGAGGGACTGTACATACAGCTCTCAGCACAGTAGCTGATACATGCCAGGCACTTACATGGATTGTTCCCTTCCCTCTCCTCTTATAGAACAGGGCTGCAGCAAATTCTTGGCTCTGGACTCTAATGTAGGGTAGCTCAGACCCACAGTCTTTCTGACCAACCAACTCAATAGTATTCAAATGCCTGCTAGTGACACTACAAGACAAGGATCTTCAAGACCACAAGGAAACTGTGAGGCTGGACACCATGGAGAAATTCCTGGTTGTGAAAGTTATTATGTCTGGGATCCAAAGAAGAGAAGGGTTTCAGTTCCTTCCCTAGAAAACTCTTAAAATCAGTGTGGATATCCAGAATGCCATGAGACTCATGTTCTACTATTGTCCCACTCCCCAAAATATCAAGCCCTGTATTTAGCAATATCTGGGAACGATCTCACTGAGTACTTACAATGGGCCTTTGAGGTGGGGCTAAGTAGGTCCATTTTTCAGATTAGGAAACTGAGGCCTAGAAAAAGAAAGGGCAAGATCAATCAGAGAGAGCTCCAGCTTACTTTTAGTTGGGAGTGAGTCAAAGTTCTCCACGTGTCCAAAACCCAGCTCTCTGGGCTTCTCCATTCTCTCTGAGCAATTACCTCTTCTTACATGCTCTCATCTCCTCCCAGTCATTCTCCACTTTGCCTCTAGAGTCACCTCCCTAAGACATCCTTCCAACCTTATCACTCCCGTGCTTTGAAACATAAAATACCTTGGCATTATTTAGCACACTTAATCAATGTGTATTGGATGAATGTGTGCCTATACTATTAAATCCAAACTCTATTTTGGATTAAGTTAAAGGTCTTTCACAATCTGGTTCCAGCCTAGCTTTTCTAGGTACATCTCCCATTTCTCTTTCCCTCCTCCCCACTCCATATATGAACCTTATGTTTCAGACACCCTGGCCCACTTGTCCTTTCCTTTCTATATGTGTTGTGCCCTGTCCTGGAAAGTCAGTCCTCCCCAGTGGACTGGAAAATTCTCAGTTATATTTTGAGACCTATTTACATCTTCTCTGCTCAGATTACACTTTATCCATTTTTGTATTATGACAGCACAATGCACTGTAATTAATGGGTTACTTTTCATTCTCTCCTGCTCCTCAAAGGCAAGGACTTGCTTTTATTTATCTTTGTTTCACCCAGTGCCTCCCCCAGTACCTCCTTCGTTGACTGGCAAAGTTTGAACTCGGTAACTAGAATGGATGGAGGGCTGGAAGGAACGTGGTCAACCCCTCCCCATCCTTCAGCCTTAGCAGCTGCTCCCTCCTCCCTTCCACCTCTTCTCCACCCCATCTGAATGCCAAAGCCACGAGTTCCCAGACAGCTGCCAGAACACTCAACCTCTCGCTCTCACGGGCCAAACGAATATCACTATTCCCTTGTACTCCTCACAACCTTTGACACAATTATCTGTGACAAATTGACTTAAAGTGCAGCTGCAGGAAGAGAAACAGGAATGTCTCGCTTGGCCTTCTGGGAGTTGTAGTCCTGCAGGCCTCCGGGCTGCCTGGCTAGTCCTGGAGCTGCGGACTACAGCTCCCAGGCCTTCTCCATGTCCCTACCGCACAGGCTCAGAGCCCCATGCCGGGAGGAGGTGGTTACATTGTGTCTATTGTATCCCTGGGCTTGTGTGTTTGTACCTTTCTCAGGACGTGAAAGTGAGAGTGAAAAGCATGGCAGACGAACAAGAAATCATGTGCAAATTGGAAAGCATTAAAGAGATCAGGTAAGTGGAACTTTGCAGCGCCCTCCCAGTCCCCTCCGAAGCTACCCAAATCCCTCACTGCGGGAGAGGGCTGCTAGCTACGGAAAGTGTCTATTGTTGGGCTACTTGCGGAGGGGGACTGAAAAGGATCCCATTCACCACGGAATTCAAGGATGGGAATGAGGCAGGGGAGAATCGGAACTGAGATTAGCAGAGAGAGAGAGAGAGGCAGACAGAGAAACAGACCGACCGAGAGGGATCTTTTGCCATATGTGTCTGAGAAAGCCAGATGCAGACACACTGTGTAACTGTGTTTGTGTTGGGGGGGGGCCGGGGGGGTGGGTGCTGGTCCCAAGACAGCTTTATGCTTCTTGTGTGGGAGTTGGGGGAATGGCATTCTTGGACCCATTATTTTTCATAGTGTTTGTAGGCTCCAAAGTGTATTTGGCTCCTTGTTCTTTAGGTGTCTAGATTTTTTTTTTCAGTCTTCTGTTCAACTTCAGGACCTCGAGCTCGGGTGAGCCTTTTGAGAGCAGAGTCTAACACATCGGGGCTGGTGGCGGCTGCCCGGGGCTGCAGACTGGGGATGCGGAGGAATCCCTGCAGGCCAGGACAGGGAGGACAGAGAACACTCGCTCTTATGTATTTTTTGCTTTCACTCACCACTTTCTTCCTCTCCTACCCGGTGCTTGGGAAGGGGGCTGGGAGTGATGGAGACTGGGGAGGCAGTTGCCGCCTGCAACAGTTGATCTCAGGCCCCAGAGGTGATGGGCTAATGGGCGGGACGCAAAGTGAGTGTTGCCTGCATCCCCTACCCCTTTTCTCTAGGAGTGGCATTGGCTAGGCGATGATACTGTCCTTTCTCAGAGCACAATAACGCCAGTTGAGTGGACTGCCTGGGCCAATACCAGGCCTTCTTTCACCCGCTCTTCTCTGCCAGGACACCCTGCCCCCCACCGACCCGCCTCTGCCTTGGCTTTCACCCTCCTTCTGAGGGTGCCCTGGGTTGGGCCGTTCCCTTTAGTATTTTCCAGGAACCTGAAGAAAAATGGGGGAGGATATCAAGTCCCTTTAAGAAATAAGACTTTGACCAAGAGATTTAACTCTTGGAGTGAATGCCTTTGGTGAGACTCACACATGATGGTGGTGGTGGGGAAGCACCTTGGCTTTTTTGTCCTTTGCAGGGGTTATATTTCTACTTCTGCTGGAGAGTAAAAGGAAGGAACTATTATTTATTGAGCCCCTGGTGTGCCAAGCCGCTTGACCTACTATTGCACATTCGGCAATCCTGAGAACTTCCTACACTTCCTTTACAACTGGGAAAATGGAGGCTCAGAAAATTTAAGTAATTTTTCCAGAGCCAAACAGTTTGAAAATGCCAGATTTTGACAAGAACCCAGTCAATTTGTGTGCAGAGGCTCTGGTCTTCCCATTCTATCCCTTCGGGTCCTAGGAAAGGGTAGACAGGGTGTATATTGCAATTTATTTTCTGCAAAAGAATCAGGATATAGGGAGTGAGACATCTTGGTGCAGGAAAAAGTCAGCTGTCATAATAACAGTGCAGCTAATAAGAAACTTATGCCTGCAAGTGAAGAGCCTAGACTTATTTTTACCAGACTTTAAAGGAATCCCTACCCAACCCCAAGGGAAGGAGCAGTTGGGAACAAGGAAAAGTGACCCTTTCTAGTACAGACCAAATGGGGGGCCATGACTTCGACCCTCACCAGTGGTAAACCTGGCATTCCTACCACTACTAGCTGGGATGGGATCCTAAGAGGCCTAAGAGAGGCCAGAACTCTCACCCTCAACCAGCAATAACAAAGAGCTTCTCCCCAACCTGGATGTCAATCAGAGACCCAGTGGAGAACCTGGACTTATACTGCCCCCCTTCCCTGCAAAAGTAGCACATCAGAGGAGGCCTGCAAAGACAAAAGTGTTAAGAGAGATCCAGAGTGTCCAAATTTAATTGAAAAAAATCACTTGCCATACCAAGATTATCAGTTTCAGTGGCAAGAGGAAGTAAACAGATGCCAGGGTTGAGAGAGCACAGAGGTTGGAATTATCTGACAAGGATTTTAAAGCAGCCATCATAAAAATGCTTCAGGGAGCAACCACAACACACTTGCAACAAATGATACAATAGAAAATCTCAGCATTTAAATAGAAAGTCTCAAAAAGAAATATAAAACACAAAGAAGAACCAAATGGAAGTTTGAAAACTGGAAAAAAATATCTAAAAACTCAATGGATGGGATCAACAGCAAGATGGAGACGACAGAGGAAAGAATCAGACAACTTAAACATAAAACAATAGAAATAACCCAGTGTAAACAACAGAGGGAAATTAAATGTAAAAAGGAAAAAAAAAGAAAGAAAAGAAAAGAAGGAATTGAGCAGAGCCAGAGCCTCCAGACTTGTGAGACTATAACAAAAGATCTAACAGTCATGTCAACAGAATCTCAGAAAGAGAGGAGAAATAAGGCAGGACCGGAAGTACCTGAAGAAGTAGTGGCTTAAAACTTCCCAAACTGAGCAAAGGGCATAAACTTCCAGATCCAAGTAGCTAAGCAAACACCATGAAAAAAGACCCAAAGCAATTCATACCAAGACACATCAGAGTCAACCTTCTGAAAACAGAAGCAGAGAAAAGATGTAGGAAACAGCCAAAGAGGAACAACATCTTACCTGTACCTTCAGGGGAAAAAAAATAGAAAGTCAGCAGATTCCTCATCAGAAACTGATGAGGCCCTAGCAGGAAGTAGCACAACATTTTTCAACTGCTGAAGGAAAAGAATCGTCAACCCAGAATCCTATGTGCAGTGGTAATATCCTTCAGGAATAAAGGGATAATCAAGACATTCTCAGATGAAAGGAAACAGGGAATTTATCAGTAGGAGGTCTACCCTATAAGAATGAAAAAAGTAAGTCTTAAAACAGAAAAGAAATAATAAAAGGAGGAACCTTGGAAGAAAGAGCACAGTAGGCAAAAACATGGGTACATACAACAGAATTTCTTTTCCTCTTGAGTTGTATGAATCCTGTTTGATGATTGGATCAAAATTTATTACACTGTCTCATGTGGTTCTGAATGTATGTAGAGGAAATAGTTAAGACATTTATATTATAAACAGGGAGTATAAAAGAATGTAAAAGGGAGGTAAATTTCCATCTTACTTATCCATTTATCTGTTGATGGACACTAAGGATTCTTCCATATCTTGGCTATTGTAAATTATGCTGCTATGAACACTGGGGTTCATGTAACTTTTTGAATTAGTGTTTTCATTTTCTTTGGATTATATACACAGGAGTAGAATTACTGGATCATATGGTAGTTCTATTTTTAGTTTTTTGAGGAGATAAATTCTGTATGTTGTCATTTATAAGTGGAATCTAAAAAATAAAACAAATGAATGAACATAGCAAAATACAGAAACAGACTCACAGATATAGAGAACAAACTAGTGGTTACCAGCAGGGAGAGGAAAGTGGGTGAGGGGCAAGATAAGGGGTAGGGGATTAAGAGAAACAAAATACTATATATAAAATAAATAAGATACAAGGATTATAAAACACAGGGAAATAGTGCCAATATTTTATAATAACTTCAAATGGAGTATAATCTATAAAAATATTGAATCGCTATGCTGTACATTTGAACCTAATATAATATTGCATATCAACTATGCTTTAGTTTAAAAAAATTATAGATACATCAAAATGAAATTTGAAAAAAATGTTCAAGTCACCCACAGGAAGGCAGGGCAAAGAAAAGAGAAAAGCTAATCAGAGAGAAAAAACAGGTAACAAAAAATAAAATGACACACTTAGCCTTAACATATCAATAATCATGTTGGATATAAATGGTCTAAATACACCAATGAAATGACAGTCGATTTAAAAACATGACTGAACTATATGAGAAAGGGTCAATCCACGAAGAAGACATAATTCTAGATGTGTATGCACCAAAAGTGATTTAAATTAGCCTTCTTTTGATAATTTTACAGTAATATGCAAAGGTTATATCACTTGGTTTAAGAACTGAAAATAGGGAAAGTATTACAAATACAACTCGATTTTCACATGTGGACCAGTGAAACATGTATGAGAGGTGGAGAGAAGGAAGGGGTAGAAGGAACTGGAGAAAGGAACTAACATTGGTTGAACACCTACTGATTTCAAAGCTCTTAGCTCATTTAATATTCAACTCTTGCTAATGGAAATCTGTGGTAGGAATTATTATCCGCATTTTACAGAAAAGGATACTAAGGCTCAGGGAGGTTAGGTAACCTATCTATGGTCACACAGCTAGGAAAGGAAGAGAGAATGTATCCTCCTATTCACATGGCATATGCATTTCAACAAATGCTGGTAATCTAATTAACCATTATTCACAGTTCTTCAACTGCTCTAATCCTAAATCCCTCAAAGGTATAAACAAAGCAGCCTATTTCTGTTAAAAAAATAATTTTACTTCTGCGCTGAAGTAGCAGTGATGAGGATAATATCGCCCCAAAACCTGATTAAGTCAAGCTAAGAGTCAGACACACCCCCAGGCACAGGCACAGAAATATACACATTCATAGTCACACACATTCATGTACATACACACTGATGGCAGAATTTGAAGTGGAAAATGTCTCAGGAATGTATTCTCCCATCACAAACCATTCCCCACTTCTGACTCTGACCACATGCCCACAGCCCTGTCTTTCCTCCTAACCCCAACCACACTCCAACACTATGCTGCAGACCTTGGGCCCCAAGTCCCACACTGGTCTATTTTGCCCATCAATTTCTTGGGCTTTCAAGTGGTGATGAAGGAGCATGTGGATATGTGGAAAGGGGAAGGAAAGAATGGAACAAAAGAGGAGAGATGGAAAAGAGGGAAGGAAAGGAGAAGAAGCCATGAGGCAAAGAAAGTGAGTGTAGCCACTGCTAGAGCAACCAGAGCCCTTCACCAGCTCCCCAAATGCATACTAATATTTCCTTAACATGCACATGCCATTCATACACACACATTGCACTCATCCATGCCCCAGTGCACACATATCCATACACAATAAACTTTACTCACTTAAGAAAGGAAAAACTCATTTTGGAAGTAAATATTGTAGCATTAAGTAGATCCTCTTAAGTCTTTTTCTTAAGTCTTCTCTTTTTCTCTCTCTACACATTCTCCTGAGTTACCTCTTATACTCCTACAGCTTCAAATATTATCTTCATTTCTCCAGTCTCTACCCCCTAACTTCCTTCCAAGCTTCAGCCTGATATATCCCACAGTCTACTGGGCTTGTCTGCCTGGTTGTTCCACAGACACAGCTGAAGTCAATCAACTCTTAAGACTTTGTCTCTTCCTGCCCCAATCCAGCTCCTCCCACTAAACCATTTGTTTAATGCCATCATTCTCTGCACAGTTACCTCAGATTGAAACCTGGATATTGATGCTGATTACCCTTGCTTTTTTATAACTCACCTTTGATCAGTTAGCAAGTCCCACCTTCAACATCTGGCTCATATTCATGCCCCACTTTCAACCTCCACACTCACTGTCCTGTTTTAGGCCTTCATCATGACCAACCTGGATAATTATAATATTGTATCGCTTTCTACCTATAGAATTGCTTTCCTATTTTCAGTCTGCCCCCTATTTTTAATTCCATCCACACTGCTATGAGAACTACCTTCCTAAAGCACTGGAGTTACTATGTTATTCCTCAAACACATTCACTGACTTCTCATTGCCTGTAGCAGTATTTTTCAAAACACAGATCGTGAACCATTAGTAGGTCATGAAATGAATTAGCTGCTAGTAGGATTTGTAAAAAAAAAATTTTACACAAAATAAGAGAAAATATCAGCATACATTGCATAAGAAATGGTAGGTATTCTCTGTGGGAACTTTTGTTTCAGTTTTCTATCTGTGTTTGTGTGTATTGGGTCACAATATAAGATTCATTTCTCATTGTAAGTCATTTCCTACTGTATGTCCATAGACATTTGCCTATAATTGTTGCCATGGCATTCATGCCCCTCTCCCCCACAAGTCTGTCCCAGACCTACCTTTCCAATCTTATCTACTACCTCTCATTTTCATTCACCTTATTCTTTATCCACACAGAAGTTCCTCACTGTTTTATATATTTCCATTCTTCCAGGCCTTTGCTAATGTGGGTCCTTCATTCTTTTTTTTTAATTGGGGTATAGTTGCTTTACAATGTTGTGTCAGTTTCTGCTGTACAGCAAAGTGCATCAGCTATAAATATACATATATCTCCTCTTTTTTGGGTTTCCTTCCCATTTAGGTCACCACAGAGCATTGAGTAGAGTTCCCTGTGCTATACAATAGTTCTCATTAGTTATCTATTTTATACATATTAGTGTATATGTCAATCCCAATCTCCCAATTCATCCCACGTCCTCTTTCCCCCCTTGGTGTTCATACATTTGTTCTCTATGTCTGTGTCTCTATTGCTTCCTTGCAAACAGGTTCATTGGTACCATTTTTGTAGATTCCACATATATGCATTAATATACGATATTTGTTTTTCTCTTTCTGACTTATTGGGTTAGCCAAAAAGTTCATTCAGGTTCTTCTGTAAGATGTTATGGAAAAACCCAAACGAACTTTTTGGCCAAAACAATACTTCACTCTGTATGACAGTCTATAGGTCCATCCACATCTCTACAAATGACCCCATTTCATTCCTTTTTATGTCTGAGTAATATTCCATTGTATATATGTACCACATTTTCTTTATCCATTCATCTATCAATGGACATTTAGGTTGCTTCCATGACCTGGCTATTGTAAATAGTGTTGCAATGAACATTGGGGTGCATGTGTCTTTTTGAATTATGATTTTCTCAGGGTATAAGCCCAGTAGTGGGATTGCTGTGTCATATGGTAATTCTATTTTTAGTTTTTTAAGGAACCTCCATACTGTTCTCCATAGTGGCTGTATCAATTTACATTCCCAACAACAGTGCAAGAGGGTTCCCTTTTCTCCACACCCTCTCCAGCATTTATTGTTTCTAGATTTTTTGATGATGGCCATTCTGACCGGCATGAGGTGATACCTCACTGTAGTTTTGATTTGCATTTCTCTAATAATTAGTGATGTTGAGCATCTTTTCATGTGCCTCTTGGCCGTCTGTATGTATTCTTTGGAGAAATGCCTATTTAGGTCTTCCACCCATTTTCTGATTGGGTTGTTTGTTTTTCTGGTATTGAGCTACATGAGCTGTTTGTATATTTGGGAGATTAATCCCTTGTCCATTGCTTCATTTGCAAATATTTTCTCCCATTCTGAAGGTTGTCTTTTCGTTATGTTTATGGTTTCCTTTGCTGTGCAAAGGCTTTTAAGTTTCATTAGGTCCCATTTTTTTTTTTTTTAAACTTTTTTTTTTTTTTTTTTCTTATTTATTTATTTATTTATTTATTTATTTTTGGCTGTGTTGGGTCTTCGGTTCGTGCGAGGGCTTTCTCCAGTTGCGGCAAGCGGGGGCCACTCTTCATCGCGGTGCGGGGACCGCTCTTCATCGCGGTGCGCGGGCCTTTCTCTATCGCGGCCCCTCCCGTCGCGGGGCACAGGCTCCAGACGCGCAGGCTCAGCAACCGTGGCTCACGGGCCCAGCTGCTCCGTGGCATGTGGGATCTTCCCAGACCAGGGCTCGAACCCGTGTCCCCTGCATTAGCAGGCAGATTCTCAACCACTGCGCCACCAGGGAAGCCCTAGGTCCCATTTTTTAATGTTTGTTTTTATTTTCATTACTCTAGGAGGTGGGCAAAAAAGATCTTGCTGTGATTTATGTCAGAGAGTGTTCTTCCTATGTTTTCCTCTAAGAGTTTTATACTGTCGGGTCTTATATTTAGGTCTTTAATCCATTTTGAGTTTATTTATGTGTATGGTGTTAGGGAGTGTTCTAATTTCATTCTTTTACATGTAGCTGGCAGATCCCTCATTCTTAATGTCCTTTCCTTATTCCAAGCCTGTAAATCCTACTTATTCTTCAAGGAAGACCCAGAGCAAACACCACCTCTTGTTCAAAACCTCAAATTCCCTAGTCCAAATGAATCACTTACCCCTTTGGGCTCCCACAGGGAGATTTATTATAGCACTGAAGTTATTCTGCCTTATGGTAAAGTTTTGAACTGACATGAGTCTGCCTTCCTTCCTTCCTTCCTTCCTTCCTTCCTTCCTTCCTTCCCTCTGTCATTGTTGTAGCAGCTTCTGCAGGCTCCACTATCACCTCGCTTGAAAACTAAGTCAGTTTTGGCCCCAATGCTCACTCAACAACAAGTCACAGAACAGCTGGCAACTCTGGGACTTAGGGATGGGCAAGTCAAGCCAATTCTGGCTACAGGAGAGAGAATGCAAGGGAGTTGACATTTGATGCTAAGCTATAAGAAAGTCTTCAAGGTGAACTGTTCAAAGAAAACTTCTTTTCCAACAGTAGCTGCTTTTCCAGATGCACAAATAAATATTAAATGGAAGAACACTTGGTACTTAGGCAGTGTTCTCATCAGACTAGAGTAAGCAGGAAAAGTCGGCTCCTTTTTTTTTTTCATTCAGTTACATTTACCAAGCACCTGTTCTGGGCCATACACAGGGCTGGGAAATTCTCAGAGTCTAAGATGAATTAGATCTGTTCTCAAGGATCTTAGAATCAAGGTGAATAGCTCTGATCTCTCCCCTGAGTTCTGTACTCACATATCCAACTTTCCACTTAACCAACCCCACTGGATATATCACTGGCATCTTAAACAGACCCCAACAGAACTCTCAACTTTACCCGCATCCCCACCCCCAGTCTCCTTTCCTAGTCTCCCCCATCAGTAGTAAATGCCACCCCCATCCCCAAATCTGGAATCATTCTTCATTCTTCCCTCTATGACTCCATGTATCCAAAACACTAGCACAGTGATTGTCAAACTTGGGCGTGCATTAGGCTCCACCTGGCGGGCGGTTGAAACCTAGATTGCTGGGTCCCATCTCCAGAGTCTCTTATTCGGAAGGCCTGAGACTTTGCATTTCTAACAAGTTCCCAGGCAATGCTGTTGCTGCCGGTCCAGGGAACACACTTGGAAAAACCACTGCATTAGTAAGACCTGGCGGATTATGCCTATATAATATATTCTGGATCGGTCCACTTCCCACCATTCCCTTAGCTCATCAACAAATCTGGGCAGTTTTCCATCCATCTCTGCTAGCCAGTGTCTTCACTTGGTCTGCCCATCCTCAAGTCCTACAGGTCCCAGCTTTCCTACTCTGCTTGTTGAGTGAGTGTTGGGGCTAAGTCACCCCTTAAGCTGGGTGACAGATGAGCCTGCCAAGTTTGTCCCAGGAATAGATGATCCATTGCCCTAGAACTTCTGCTCTCTACCCTTCCTTCTCCACATTAGTCAGCAAAGAGCCATTGGAAAGAAGTTAGCCAGCTGAATATTTTTGTCTTGGCCCAGGACTCTGTCTGGAGAGGCTGTGGCCTAGGGAGGTCAGGAATCTTCATTCAAGATTTAAGTAAGACTGTAGCCCCAGTGATTGTGGGAAATCCTAAGGAAGTATTCTGTGGATTTCCTGGGATTCCGTGGCCATACCAGCTGCGCCTTAGCCTCTTGGGAGGATTTCATTAGGAAATTTTCCATATAAAATCGGGTCTTTAATGACTTGGATGCTTTCCTCACTTGTAGGGCCAAACATTCCACAGATTCCATCTTATGGAGTCATCCAACAACTCTGTGCAGGACTACACTGAGTCTTACTTCTCAGGTAGATAGAATTTCCAAGCTTCCAAGAGGTTCCATGATGTGCCCTATTTCACCCTTAAAATTGGTGACTGACTGATCCAGGGCAAGATTCACCCCATTGGCTTGTTTCCCATGGCTTGAAATACATCATATATGAGGAAAGTTCCTTCGTATGGTGGAAAGGTCATCAGGTTCAGCACACTGGATTCTGCACTTCCTGGCTTTGTGATGTTGGGCAGGTCACTTTACTTCTCACAGCCTCAAATTCTTCATCTGTAAAAATGAAGCTAAACATACCTATTTATGTGGTCATGATGAAGATTAAATTAGATAGCGTATCAAGTGCCTAGGACAGTTGCTGGAACATAGTAGACACCAAAAATAGATAGATAGATAGATAGATAGATAGATAGATAGATAGATAGCTATTTTTATTAAATAAATCCTTTCTTAACTCCCAATTCCTTCCCAGTTCCTGGAACTTATACACTCTTAGTAAATCTTAACTGAATGAATTAAAGCCCCCCACCCATGATAATATCTTTCTTTCTCTGAGACTACTGAGATTACAGTCAGTACCCTGGACTTACCACTTATTTGCATTCATAATTGTCACTCCAAATGTAATTGTTGAGCCAAAGCGGTGTGATAGATGACATGGTGTTTACAGACAGAAATATGGTATAGTGTCAGTTTCTAGAAGGCTCTTATATATATAATTATCCAGATTTCAAATTGCTTCATGTGAAAGTCTGTACATGTAGAGGACCCAGAGGACCATAGCTGCATGCTCTTGGGCTAGTTCCTTTCCCATTCTGGACATTTGTTTCTTCATCTCTGAAATGAAGAGGATAGACTTTATTGGTGGCTTTGAAGTAATGTTCTGAGGAGCCCTGGGAGTTGCAGGGAGGTGTATCAAGGCCTACTCTGGTAGAGTCAGGCAGGGTTGGATTTGAGGAGAGAATAAAGACTCTGGTACCCACTTCCACTTGAACCATAATAGTTATGATTTGACCTATTTTCTATATTGGACCACAATCAATAATTTTACTTGAAGGAAGGGGTCTTCTCTTCAGTCACCCCCAGGATCCAGCACACTGTTGGGTAAGTGGCACTTGCTTAATACATTTATTTTTGTCTGCATGATTGATAGAAAATGAAAAGAGAAGGAAACTATTATGTGTGTGCGCATTTAAGCAGTGGCTGGCATAATGCCCACTCTGTAGATCTGTGAAAGGACCGACCTTTTACTTACCTTTAATCTTAGCCCAAACTACCCAGTTGCTGGATAGAGCATGGAAGGCTGGGCATTAGATCCTAAGCTTGAACAGCATGGTGTAGGCAATCAACCACAAGGGTACATTAACCCACTTCCCATTCCTCCCGGGTACCTCATTTGTCCAAATCCATTTAAAATCTGTTTTTTCTACACAAGCCTTTTGACGAGTCACTCATTTTCCTGGGAAAACAGGAGCAGAGGGGTACAAAGAGCTTAGAATTTGTGTTTAGATTTAATTCTGGGTACAGTAAGAAGACAATGGAGGATATATTTTTAACAGCTTTATTGAGTTGTGATTTACATACCATAGAAACCATCCATTTTAGGTATACAGTAAGTTCCCTACACGTTGCGAACTTTCAAAGATGCAAACCTGTGTTCACATGTCCAATCATGTACATTAGTTCATGTGTCTGGCGTGCATTGTTATGTGGGTGCATCTTCTACAAGTGGTTGTACTTTTGTGTACTTTACTGTACAGTACTGTATAGAGCACAGTAGTAAGTATCTTTATTTCAAGCCCAGGATGTCCAGAAGCATAAAAGCAGCAGTGATGCAACTGATACTGCTAAGAAGCACCAAACATTGTACTGTACTACTGTACTTTTCAAGGTACTGTACTGTAAGATTAAAAATGTTTATTTTTTGTGTTTGTTTTCTATGTATTATCTGTGTGAACAGTATTATAAACCTATTACAGTACTTTACTATATAGCCAATTGTGTTAGTTGGGTACCTAGGCTAACTTTGTTGGACTTACGAACAGATTGAACTTGCGAACGTGCTCTTGAAATGGAACTTTTTCATATGTAGGGGACTTACTGTACAATTCAATGACTCTTAGTAAATGTACAGAGTTGTGCAACTATCACCACAATACAATTTTAGAACATCCCCAGCATCCCCAAAAGAGCCCTTATGCCCAGTATCAGTCCATCTCTGTTCCCACACACAGGCCTAGGCAACCAGTAATATACTTTCTGTCTCTATAGATTTGCCTTTTCAGGACATTGCACATAACTTAGCACATTGTTTTTAGGCTCATATACATTGTACCATATATCAGTATTTCTTTCCTTTTTATTGGCAAACAGTATTCCATTGTATGGATATACTGCATTTTGTTTATTCACTCACCACATGAACATTGGGGTTGTTTCCACCTTTTGGCTCTTATGAATGCTGCTCTGAACATTTACATATAAGTCTTTGTGTGAAAATATGTTTTCATTTCTCCTGGTTAGATTCCTAGAGTGAAATTTCTGGGTCATATGACAAGCATGTGTATAACTTTTTAAAATAATGCAAAACTGTTCTCCAAATTGGTTGTGCCAATTTCCATCCCCAGAAGCAGAGTATGAAGGTTTCAATTTCTAATGCTGTTGAACATCTTCTTCATGCATTTATTTGCCACCCATCTATCTTCTTTGGTGAAGTGTCTATTCAAATCTTTTGCTCATTTTTCAGTTGGGTTATATATTTACTTATTGTGAATTTTGAGTGTTCCTTATGTATTCAGGATACAAGGCCTTCATCAGATACATGCTTTGCAAAGATGTTCTCCCAGTTTGCAACTTGTCTTTTCATTCTCTTAAGAGTGTCTTTTAAATTGCAGAAGTTTTTAATGTTGATAAAGAAGTCTTACTCATCAGTATTCTTTTTTATATGGATTGTGATTTTTATATAACATAAGGAAAGACCTTGCCTAAGCCAAAGTCACAAAGATTTTCTTCCAGAAATTTTAGGTTTTACATGTAGGCCTATAATCCATTTTCACTTAATTTCTGTGTATGATGCAAAGTATAGGTTGACGCCTTTTTCTTGTTTGTTTGTTTTTGCATGTAGATATCCAGTTGTTTCAGGACCTTTTGGTGAAAAAGGCATTCTTTCTCCACAGCATTGCCTTTGTATCACTGTAAAAAATCAGCTTTCCATATATTTGTGGGTTTATTTTGGGACTCTCTGTTCTGCTCCATAGGTCTATTTGTGTATCTTTATGCCTATACGTCACTGTTTTGATTACTGCAGCTTTAAAATAATTCTTGAAAACAGGCAATGTAAGTTCTCCAACTTTGCTATTCTTCTTGAGAGTTGTTTTGGCTGCTCTAGGCCCTTTGCATTTCTATATGAATTTTAGGTTTCACTTATCAATTTCTACAAAAATGCCTGCTGAGATTTTGATAGGATTTCCAAGATACCACACTGCATTTAGACAGCTTTCTTTTGAATAGTGTTAGCATGGTGTATCTTCTCATTTTTACTTGTTCCCTTATATTTAAAGTGGGATTCTTATAGGCAGTCCACAGTTTGGTTTGTTTGTTTGTTTGCTTGTTTTTTTTCCAATCTGGCAATCTGCTTTTTAACTGAGGATGTTTAGACCATTTATATTTAATGTGCTTGTTGATATGGTTAGGTTGAGATCTACCACCTTGTTGTTTTCCATTTATCTCATCTGTTTTTTTGTTCCCTTTCCCCTCCCTTTATGCCTTCTTTTGATTAAGTATATTTTATGGTCCCATTTGATCTGTTTTTCTGACTTATTAGCTATTATTCTGTTTTTTTATTATTTTAGTAGTTGCTTTAGAGTCTATGATATACATCTTTACTTGTCACAGTTTATCTTCAAGTGATCTCATACTACTGCAGATATAGTATAAGAAACTTACAGCACTGTATTTTTATTTCTCCCTTTCTGCCCTCTGTGCTACTACATTGATGCACTTCTTGGTTTAAACTGTTGGTTATCTTTTTAATGAATTTAAATAACAAGAAAAAGTCATTATATTTTTCCGTGTTCAATGCTCTGTATTCCTCTGCTATTATTTTCCTTCTGCTTGAAGAGCATACTTTAACTTTATCATAGAGCAGGTTTGCTGGTGATATAGCACCCCAACTTTTCTATGTCTCGGAAAGTCTTTATTTCACCTTTGTTTTTAAAAGTTATTTTCAATGTGTAAAGAATTCTATGTTGGCAGAGGTTTTTTCTTTTTTTCTTTTTCCCAGTACTTTAAAAATAATATGCCACTGTTATCTTGATTCTATCCTACTTCGTTCCTCTTGGGCAGCATGCCTTTTTTCCTTGGGCTGCTGTTAAGATTTTCTCTTTATCATTAGTTTTGAGCAATTTCATTGTGATATGACTTGGTGTAGTTTTCTTCCTGCATCCCATGCTTGAGATTTGTTGAACATTTTGGATCGGTGCATGTATACTTTTCATCAAATCTGAAACATTTTCAGTTATTAATTTTTCAAATATTTTTCTTTTCTCCCTCCTTCCTCATCTCCAGTTACGTGTACTTTTAGCCACTTGAAGTTGTCCCACAGTTTGCTGATGCTGTTTATTTTTTTGACCATTTTTCTCTGTATATTTCATTTGGGAAATTTCTATTGGTATGTCTTTATGTTCATTAATCTTTTCTCCTTTATTTTCTAAATTGACTAATGTAGTTTTCACCTCAGACATTGTAGTTTTCATCTCTAGATATTTTATTTGAGTATTTTTCATCTCTCCTACAACTGTACTTAACGTGGCCAGTATTTCCACAAGCTTTCTGAACATATGAAATGCATTTATAATAACTATTTGTATCCTTGGCTACTAATTCTATCAACTGTGTCATTTCTAGATCAGTTTTGATTTTTATTCTCAACATTGTGGATTGCATTTTTCCTGCTTCAAATTGCACACCTGGCAAGGTATGGTTGGATGCCAGACATTTTCAAATTTACCTTGTTGACTGCAGATTTTTGCATTCCTATAAATATTCTTGAGCTTTCTTATGGCATGTCATTAAGACACTTGGAATCTGTTTTATCCTTCTGGGCCTTGCTTTTCAGCTTAGCTAAGTGGGACCATAGCAGCATTTAGTGTAGAGCTCATTTTCCTCATTAGTGATGCAGAACTTGTCTTTGTACTCTCATGCTATACAAATTGTGAATACTTTCTACCTTGATTGTTTGGAACAGTCACTATTCTCAGCCCTTTGTGGGCTCTGATCACTGTTTAATCCTTTGAGGTGGTTCTTTCCTTGGCTTCAGGTAGTTAGTTTCCTTACACACATGTGCTGATCAATATTTCAGTGAGTACTTGAGGGGGAGCCTCTGAAAATTGTAAGCATTCTCTCTCTACACAGGTCTCCCCTCTCCAAAACTCTTTCCTGTGAACTCCAGGTTCCTTGGCTTCTCCAGACTCATAGCTCCATTTCCTCAATTGAGGGAGATGGCCAGGCTCTGTCTGAGTTCCCCGTCCCTGCCTTGCAGTCTAGAATATTTCTCTAGGCAGTAGGATGGGGCAATCTTCAGGCTCATCTAAGCTTTTCCATCTCTCAGAGATCACTGACCTTACTTGCCTGAAGTCCAATGATTAGAGCACCGTTTTTTTCATATGTTTTGTCTTGGCGTTTTTGTTTGTTTTGCTTTTAGTTATTTTGCACAGGTGGGTAAATCTGGTCCCCGTTACTCTATTTTGACTAGAGTGGAAGTGAAGGTTATTCCCCAAATTTGGTTTTAAAGGACCAGATTTCACCATTTAATACACACATATTTTATATTTTAAAAATCTAAAGTCAGGAGGTGTCTTAAATACAATTCTACCTTACAACTGCCATTGGCCAAGAGGGAATTGTGTTATTGTTCATGCATGATCACATGCGAACTTGGCCATGGCTGTTCATATTATCATCCCTTCAATTGAATTATGTGCATGATTATCACTGTATGTGTTGACTTTAATTGCCACTTAAAGTATCTTCAAAAATATTTCATCATGGTTTTCCCTTGAAATAAAAAGGTTATTGTGTATGAGAAATGACTCAGACTAGAAAAGTCTGATTAAAATAGTGTCTTAAATCAGTCTACCAGAGCTCTTTCAACAACTATTAAATGGACATTTAAATTAAAAGAAAACATTGTGTCATAATATAACAGGTAGCATTTTTCTCTTAGTAGTCCATAAGATAATGTGTACCCTATGTCCAATGGCATTTTAGATTCAAATAAATACAGTAGCCAGTTAACTGGGATGTTTATTGGTAAAGCTAATCCAACTTGGTTCCAAATTAACAGTGGTTAAAATAAGACAGAAGTTCACTTCTCTCTCACATTATCAGTCTGGGAACAAGCGGCCTGTGGTTTGTGTGGTTATTCCGTGTTGGGGACTCAGGCTCTTTTTATATTGTTGCTTCACCATGTGCAGGGTGTAGCCTTCATCTACAGGGTTGAAGATGGCTTGATGTTGTGTATACATGTTAGGCAGTGGGAAGAGGGCAAAGGAGAAGTGAATGGCACACTCCTTCCCTTTAGGGTCACAGCCTAGACGTTGCACACATCACATGTGTTTTCATCCCACTGGCCAGAACATTGTCACGTGGCCACAAACAGCTGCAAAGGAGAGAGGGAAATACAGCCCTTAGTCCAGGTGTCACATGCCCAGATGAAAATCAGGGGTTCTATTATTATGGAGGGGGAGGAGAATGAATTTGGGGGAGGGGGACAAGGAGCATCTGATCTGTGTTCTGTGTGACCCTAGGGTTTTCAAATTGTTGGAGCTGCCTATAGAAGGAATGGTTTGTCTAGAGAAATAGTGAGAGCTCTGTGACTAAGTTGTTCAAGGAAGGCCTAATTGAACACTTGGAAGTGATATTATAGAAAGCACTTAAGCAGTGGTTGGCAAAGGGATGATAGATGCCTTCGAAGGTCCCTCCCAGCCTGGAGAGTCACATGTGCTCAGGTCCTACCCACATTGGTCTGTGAGTACCACTTGCTGTATGTGAATCACTTGGCTGCTGTCTGTGCCAAGGGTTTGGCTTCACTGAAAATGCCCAAATACATACAGAGACCTTCAGATAAAATTCTATTTAACCCCCAGAGATCAGGGATGGGTCATGGGGGTGGGCAGAGCAGCAATAACTAGGCAAAGCTCTTAATCAGATCTTGATGGTGGTAAGATAGAGCTGCTAGGTGAGTCAGGCAGAGGTTGTTTAAGAGAGAAATGAGACCAGCTCAGGGTGCATTCTGTTACAGGTCTCCAGTTGGGGCATCCCCTAAGCTTCCCCATTGCTCCTCCTTTCTGAGTACAAGCACAGAGAACAGGTGCCCTCATGCACTACTGGTGGGAGTGTGAACTGGTGTAGCCATCCTGCACAGCAAATTGGCACTTCTTACTTGAAATAAGAATACACGTTACCTGTGCGCCACATTTCCCACTCCTGGGATATAGCCACCTAAATTTACTCAGACAGACACAAGAATATTCATCAAAGTATTGTTTGTGGAGGGGGTAGATAGAAGCAAAGTGAGAGTTTATCCTTGGAAGTGTGGACAGGTAAAATGTGGTGGATGACCACACTTAGAAGCAAGGAATCCTGGATCTTAACATCAGAGTGCCATATGAAAACTATATGTTATCATTAGTCTATACCGTGTGTGTGCGTGTGTGTGTGTGTGTGTGTGCACGCACGCGTGCGCTCAGGCATGCGTGCCCAGGCACGCGCATGTTAGTCAGCTTAGTCTGCCACAAAGCAATAACACATTCTGGGTGGCTTAAATAACAGACATTTATTTTCTCACAGTTCTGGAGGCTGGAGATTCATGATATAGATACCAGAAATTTTGATTTCTGGTAAGGGCTCTCTTCCTGTCCTGTAGATGGCTGCTTCCTCCCTGTGTCCTCATTTGGCCATTCCTCTGGTCTTGTGTGGAGACAGAAAGAGCTCATGCGTCCCTTTCTCTACTTATAAGGACGTCAATACAACCAGATTAAGGCTCTACTGTGATGACCTCATTTAACCTTACACCTCCCTAAAATTCTCTCTCCAAATATTTTGGAGATTAACCTTATACCACCCTAAAAGTTCCCTCAAAGTACTTGGAAGTACTTTGGGGGTTAGGGCTTGAACATATGTATATTAGGGGACTCAATGCATTCCATAACATTCCTCCCTATGCCTCCCACCAAATGCATGTCTTTCTCACATGCAAAATTCATTCATCCCTTCCCAACAGCCCCAAATGTCTTAATGCACTCCAGAACCTATGCCCAGTCAAAAGTCTCATCTAAATATCACCTAATTTAGGTTTGGATGAGACTTGAGGTATGATTCATCCAAAGGGCAAAATTCCTCTCCAGCTGTGAAACCAGACACATGATCTGCTTCCCAAGTATAATAGTAGGACAAGCATAGGATAGACATTCCCTTTTGAAAAGGGAGAAATCAGAAAGAAGAGAGGGATGATAGAGCCCAAGAAAGTGCACAACGTAGCAAGGCAAGTTTCATTAGATTTTTCAGGCTGGAGGGTAATCTTTGGCTGGATGCTTTGGGCAGTATCACCCCCTCCCTCACAGCCCTTTGCTGTTGCCTTTCTCCTGAGGCACTAGTCAGAGGCAGCCTGGCCCACTGAAACTGAGGAGGCAACAGCCTTGCCCCCAGAACCGGTTAGGTCTAGACCCAATGGTGGGAATGGCAGCCCTGATGATCCCTTAATCACCTTTGGTGTCATTCTTTCCTTTACTTGAAGGATGAAGCATGTTTGCAGCTAAGTAACTCTATTGTCCTGCCTTGTAGATTCCAAAAACTTTCCTTTATTTCATCCTCTCTCTGCTCCCCTTGGTCCATGCTGACAGTGACTGTGCTTGTATAATCCCATCTCTGTTCCTGACTTCTGCTGAGATACCTAATTAAAATCATGAGTAATCTCCTCAAGGAGTGGTTTTCTAGCCACATCCTTGGTGTTCTCTCCGGAAGATGCTTTATATTTTTTGCAATATGGATAGAACGAGAATTTTTCCAATCTTCAAGTTCTGGTTCATCTTGCTTAATAATTCTTTTGATTTCTCTCTCTCCTCTTGCATTTTACTATAAGCAGCTGAGCTTCACATTCAACACTTTGCTTAAAAATCTCCTCCGCTAAATATCTAATTTTGTTGCTCACAGGCTCTACCTTCCACAGAACACTAGAACAAAATTCAGCCAAATTCTTTGCCACTTTATAATAAGGATCACCTTTTCTCCAGTTTCTAATGACATGTTCCTCTTTTTTTCTTTGAGACCTCACTGGAAGCATCGTTAATGTCCATGTTTCTACCAACAGTCACTTCAATGCAATATAGGCTTTTTCTAGCATGCGCCTGAAAACTCTCCCAGCCTCTACTCCTCATCTAGTTCCAAATCCACTTCCACATTTTTAGGTTTTTATTAAAGTAGTACCCCACTTCATGGTACCAAAATCTGTGTTAATCTGCTCAGTCTTCCACAACAAAATACCACAGACTGGGTGGCTTAAACAACAGACATTTATTTTCTCACAGTTCTGGAGGCTAGAAGTCCATGGTCAAAGTGCAAGAAAATTTACTTTCTTGTGAGGGCTCTCTTCGTGGCTTGTAGTCAGCTGCCTTCTTGCTATGTCTTCACATGGCCTTTCCTCTGTACCTGTAGAGACAGAGAGAAGGCAACCTCTGGTGTGTCTTCTTCTTCTTCAAAGGGCAGCAGTCTAACTGGATTAGGGTCCCACATTTATGACCTCATTTAACCTTAATTACCTCTCTAAAGGCCCCCCTCTAAACACACTCACATTGGGGATTAGGGCTTCAACATATGAATTTTGGAGGGACATGATTCAGTCCATAACTCTCTCTCTCTCTCTCTCTCTCTCTCTCTCTCTCTCATTCTCTTTCCCTCTCCCTCTCCTTCTTCCTCTCCTTTTCTCTCCTTAATATACATCAATAATTTACCGTTTAGAAGAACACATGCAACACAATAAATAGGCATTAAGTAGTTTTGAATGGTTGCCTGTGTGGGGCGTAAATGGTGTAGGAAATGGGGATAAAAGGGAAGGAAGGCATAAGGAAGGAAGGAGGAGGAATTACACAACAGAGAGGCCTTGTCTACAGAGAAAAAAGAGGGTGAAACTAAAAAAATATTTGAAATAATGGCTGAAGACTCCCCAGATTTGTCAAGAGATATACACCAACTGATTCAAAGAGGATAGACTCATAGAAATCCACACCAAGACACATCATGGTTAATGTCTGAAAACTAGAATGCCTTAAACTAGTCAAAGAGAAATTACACCTTACCTATAGGTGAAAATAGTTTGAATGACAGTGAATTTCTCATCAGAAAATATAGAAGCCAGAAGGAAGTGGCACAAGATTTTTCAAGTCCTGAAAGAAGAGAACTATCAACTGCAAATACTACATGTAGCAAAAATATCCATCAAGAATGAGGAATAAATTAAGACATTCTCAGATGATGAAAACTAAGAGAATCTGTCACCAGCAGATCTACCCTAAAATAATAATAGCTAAAGGAATCTTTCCTAAAAGAAGACAACATGGAATATCAGGAAGGAAGAAAAACCAAGAGAAAGAGTAAAAATATAATTAAAATACAGTACATTTTCCTTCTCCTGTTTAGTTTTCTAAATCATTTCTGATGGTGGAAGCAGTAATATGGTTCTCTACAAACATAACTCTTATGTAGGAGAAATATTTCAGATAGTTATATTATAAATGGTGGAGGGTAAAGGGGGCATAAAGGGAGGTAATGTTTCTACTCTTCACTCACCCTAATAAAAAGATGACAGAGAAGACTATGATAAATTATGAAATATAATACCTAGAGCAACCACTGAAAAAACTATAGAAAAAGATACACTTAAAAACAGTATAGGTAAAATGTAATTCCAAAAAACATTCAATTAAAGATAGGAAGGCAGCAAAAAGGAAACAACAGAGAATCAAATAAGAGAGAGATCAAATAGTAAACAAAAATTAAATGATACACTTAAGTCCTAACTTATCAATAAGTACACTGGATATAAATGGCCTAAATACTGCAATCCAAATACTGATCAGCCAAGATGATTAAAAAATATGACCTGTCTATGTGCTGTCTACAAGAATCTCACTTCAAATATAAAGATATAGGTATGTTGAAAGAATGAAAGAAGATATACCATGGAAACATTAATCCAAGGAAAGCAGGAATGGATATATTAATATCAGATAAAGTAGACTTCAGAGCAAAGAAAATTACTAGGTACAGAGAGGTACATTAGATAATGACAAAAGTCTCAGTCTGCCAAGAAGACCTGGCAGTCCTAAATGGGTATACACCAACAACAGAACTGTAAAATATGAGAGGCAAATCTGACAGAACCAAAGGAAGAAATAGACAAAGCCACAATTATAGCTGGGGTCTTTAACATACGTCTATCATTTGATAGAACTAGACAGAAAATCAGCAAGGGTATAGAGCTCCACAACACCATCAATGACAGGATCTAATTAACATTTATAGAACATTCCACCCAACAACAGGATACACATACTTCTCAAGTGTCCATGGAACATATACCAATATAGATAGACCATATTCTGGGATACAAAAAAAAAAAAACATTCTTAACAAATTTAAAAGACAGGAAATACAGTGTGTTCTCTGCCATTAATAAAGTCAAACTAGAAATCAAGAAGTCAGAAAAAAATACCAGGAAAAAGGATAATAATAATAAAAAAATTCTAAAATAACGCATGTTTCAAAGATGAAGTCTCAAGGGAAATAAAAATACATTGAACTGAGTGAAAATGAAAATGAAACATATCAAAATGAAAATTGAACATATCAAAATGGGATGACGCAAAAGCAGTGGTGAGAGGGAAATTTGTAGCACCAATGCCTACTTTAGAACAGAGGAAATGCCTCTAATTAATAATCTAAGCTCCTACCTCAAGAAACTAGAAAAGAAGAGCAAAATAAAACCGAGGCAAGCAGAAAACAGGAAATAATACAGATAAGAGCAGATACTGATGATTAAAAGCAGAAAGAAAAGTAGAGAAATCAATGAAACAGAAAGCTGAATATTTGAAAAAATATATAAAATTGAAAAACCTCTAGCAACACTAACAAAGAAAAAAGAGAGAAGACACAAATTACAGACATCAGGAATGAAACAGAAAATGTCACTACCAACCCCACAGACTTCAAAAGAATAGCAAAGGAATAGTATGAACAATTCTACTCATTACAAGTTACATGAAATGGGCCAATTCTCAAAAAACACTACCACAACTCACCCGATATAAAATAGATAATTTGAATAACCCTGAAACTATTTAGAAAATTAAATTTGTAAAGTAGCAACCCCCAAAACCAGAACCTCCATGCCCATTTGGTTTCACTGGAGAATTTTACCAAATGGTTAAAGAGAATTAACCCCATTTCTTAACAGTCTCTCCAAAAAGCAGAAGTGGAAAGAACACATCTCCATTTATTTTATGAAGCCCTTAATACCCTGAAACAATTTCAGGCAAAGACAATGCAAGAAAATTATAAATTAATATCCTTCATGATTATAGATGTAAAAATCGTTATCAAAGTATTAGCAAATAGAATTCAGCAATATATTAAAAAAAAAAAATTGACACCATGACCAAGAGGGGTTTATTCCAGAGATGCAAGGTTAGTTTGTTATTCAAAAATCAATTAATGTTATTTATCATATCAAAAGGCTAAAGAAGAGAAATCTCATGATTATGTCAATTAATACAGATAAAGCACTTGACAAAAGTCAGCACATATTTATGATAACATCTCTTTAAAAAACTAGGAATGGGGGTGGGGGGACTTTCTCAACTTGATAAAGTACATCTACAAATACCCTTCAGCTAGCTAACAATACACTTACTTGTCAAAGAATGAATGCTGTCCTACGTAGATCACAAACAAGGCAAGGATGTCCACTCTCAGCACTGCTAGTCCATATAGCACTAGAGGTTTTAGGCAGGACAATTAGGCAAGAAAGTAAATAAAAGGCGTACAAGATGGAAAGGAAGAAATAAAATTGTTTTTGTTTGCAGATAACATGATTTGTCTATGTAGGAAATCCTGATAAGTCAAAAACAAAACAAAAAACCAGAAAACTCCTACATCTAACACGTGGGTCAGCAAGATTGCAGAATGTAAGATCAGCATTAAAAAAAAATAGCAATATGCATGTGGAAACTACAATTACAAAACATGAAACCACTTACAAGCACTCAGAAACATGAAATACCTAAGTGTAACAAAGATTTAACAAAAGATGTATAGGACTTTTATGCTGAAAACTACAAAATGCTAATAAAACAAATCAAAGGCGATCTAAATAGAGAGAGACACTGTATCCAGGGTTTGGAAGATGAGTCAATATAGTAAAGATGCCAATCCTCCCAAATTGATGTACAAATTTAATAAAATTCCCATCAAAATGCCAAAAAGATTTTTGGTAGATATAGACAAAATTATTCTAAAATTTATATGGCAAGGCAAAAGAACTAGAATGACCAAAAGAATTTTGAGATATAAAAATAAATGGGAGAAATCGCTCTTCCTGATTTCAAAACTTATTATATAGCTACAGTGATTAAGATTGCGTGATACTGACAAAGGGACAGACACATAGGTAATTGGAACAAAATTGAGAATCCAGAAATTGACCCACACAAGTATGGCCAACTGATTTTTGACAGAGGTGCAAAAGTAATCCAACAAAGGAAGGACAGTCTTTATAGCAAACGGTACTGAAGCAATTGCATATCCATAAGCAAAAAAAAAAAAAAAAAAAAGTATCCCAACCTAAACCTCGAACTTTGTACCAAAGTTAACTCAGAGTGGATTGTAGACATAAATGTAACTATAAAACTTTCTGAAGATAACATAGGAGAAAATTTGCAGACCCTAGAGCTTAGTGAAGACATGACACCAGAGCATTATCCATAAAATATATATATAGATTGGACTTCATCAAAAAAAAGTTTTAAATGTTCTGCTAAGGACCTGGTTAAGAGGATGAAAAGACAAGCTAATAAATGGGAGAAAATATTTGCAAACCTCATATCTGACAAAGCACTCATATCTAGGACACATAAAGAATTCTCAAAACTCAACCCTGAGAAAACACACAGTCCAATGGGCCAAAGACATGCACAGACATTTTTTGGAAAAGGACACACAGATGGCAAATAAGTACATGAGAAGATGTTCAGTATCACTAGCCACTAGGGAAGTGCAAATTAAGATCACTTTGAGGTATCTCCATATACCTTTTAAAACAGTTCAAGCAAAATGGCTGGCCACATAGAGGAACTAGATCACTCATACATTGTTGGCAGGCATGTGAAATGGTACAGCCGCTCTGGAAAACAGTTTGGCAGTTTCTCAAAAAACTAAGCATGCAATTACCATACAAACCAGCAATTGCAGTCTTGGTCATTTATCCTAGAGAAATGAAAACTTAAGGTCACACTAAAACTCGTAGTTGGATATTCATAGCAGCTTTATTCATAACCGCCAAAAACTGGAATCAGCCCAGATGTCCTTCAGTGGACATTGTTTAGAATTGTCAGTGCATGGTGATAATAAAGAGCAGACCAACTTTAGTTGGTTCTATTAATTTTTTTTATTTCTCTGCACACAATGCACCTCTTTATTTTCCGCACCTGAGGTGGACTGCTCTCACTGCCCGGCCCTTGGTAAGCCACTGCTGAGAGGTAACAGTGGTACCATCAAAGGCTGCAGTGACACCGCTGTCCCTCCACTAAAGCATGGGCCGGGCTCCCCGCCAGCCCCCGAGAAACTGACTTTAGAAATAGCAGTAAATAGAGGCTATTTCTGAACTCCATCTTCATAACTCTGCTTCCCTCTCATAACGAGGAGTCTTAGCCCTTCTGCCCCTTAGTCAGGGTCCCTAGCCCTTGCCATTTCTTGCCACAGTGGACAATAGAAAAAGGCTCCAAAACACTTTGGATTGTGGCTACCCTGGCCCTCATACCCAAAGGATAAAGCTGCCATTTTGCTGGTGACAGCCCTCCTCCCGAAGGAGAGGAAATACCACGGTGCTTTTGAGGAAGCCTTTGTGCCTTTGATTTTCCAGTTCCAGGCAGCACTTTAACTGTGACCCCACCAGGTGAAAACCTTTGGTTTATTTTGATTTAATCTGGGATTGCAGTGTCCCCTGCCTGACAACATGGGGTTGTCTAATAAGCAGAATTGGACATGGATGGAGGAGGGAGGATTAGATAAAAGGCACTCATCCAAGCAGGGAAAGATGTACTATGTTGATTTCTATGAAGTGTCAGTGAGAGAGCTCTCTCACCCCTGATTTCATTTAGTAGTAGTCGCTAGCATCTTAACTGAATTGATTACAAATTAGGAAGGCTTGGGCCAGCCCTATAAAATGCCATTATTCATACTGACATTACGAGGTGACTTACATTAATGATTATTATTATAGTCTTAATAAATGGTAATATACCTTGCTACTCATGCTAGTACATGTGCACACATGCATGTGCACACACACACACACACACATTATACACACATCCTACCCATTGTAGGCTCTTTATACCAAAGTTTAAACCACTGTGGTAAAGGAGATAACCATAGCAGAAGAGTTGGGCAGTGTGGGGAGGGACAGGTACTATCATTTGTTGACTGCTCACCACGTGCCACATACTCTGCTTGGGGACTTTACATGTCTTAGCTCATTTAGCCCTCAGCAAAGAACCTGTAAGGTAAGTGCTATTATTATTCCTGTGTTACTGATGAGGAGACCAGGGCTGAGAAAAGTGAAAAGAGATAATCAGATTATGTCACTCTCCTGCTGCTTAAAGTTCTACAATGATTCCCCCTTCTCCTGAAGATAAAAGTACTCGCTCCTCATCTCAATCTCCAGGCTGTGTTCTGGCAACTTCCCTAGTTTCATCTCAGACAGCCCCCACCACACCACACACACACACACACGCACACGCACACACACACACCTCTTGCAGTAGATGTTCCAGCCACACTGACCTTTTTTCAGTTCCTCTAATGTGCCATATTCTTTTCTGTTCTAGGGCCATTGCAAATAGTATTCTCTCTGCCTGGACTGCTCTCCTCTATGTCTACCTGCTACCCGCCATCTACCTCCGACCCATTCTCCAGGTCTTAGCTTAGATGTCACATTCTCAGTTTCTCAGGGGAGCTTCCTGTGACAGCCCCCTTGACTACAGTGTCCCTCAGACTATGTTAGAACCCTTTGGTGTGTCTTTCCATTGCATTCTGCATTTCATCCATATTACTTATCACTTAGTTTTACATGTGTTCAGGGTCTATTTTCCTCATTAGATGAAGATCCCTGTCCACAGGCTGTCCTGTTCTCTGCTCTATCTCTAGCACCTAGTACAGTGGCCGGCACATGATAGATGTTCCATAAGTATTTGTTGAATGAATGTATCTTTAAGCCTTCTATAATTGGTGCATAATCGGTGCTCAATGAATATAATTAAACTATAAATATAGTTGTTATTCTTATTGTCCAAGGACAAATAGCTAGTCAGGGGCAGAACCAGGAATTATACCCACGTCTGAATCTAAAGCCCATGTTCCTTTCAAATTATGGCTCTGCCTGCAGAAATGGGTTCTAGGCCTAGCACTGCCACAAACTGGCTGTATGAATCAGGGTGAGACACTATATCACTCTGAATCTCAGTTTTCCCATCTGTAAATTGGGGTAGGGATAGGTGAAGTTTAGACTGCTCTGTATGCAATCTAGAGGAAGAGAATAGAAGTCTAGATGGAAGGGGGCTCTAAGTAGTGGATTAACTGACCAGTACAAATCACTATCATCCCTCTGCAAGGCAGTTGAACAGGTATACCGAGAACCCTCAATATGTTTATGCCCCTTAGCCTGGGTAACCCCAGTCAGGCAGTGTGGAGTAGTGGGTGGTGTTAGAGAGCCCTGGGTTCAAATCCCAGCATCTCATTTACTGCAACTTACCATCCTGAACTCCCAATTTCCTTCTTTACAGATGGGATAATAACACCCATCCTTTTAACCTTTTCTAAGGTAAAAGCAATATAATAACTTGAAAAGAAATTTTTGAATATTGAAAGAAAAATTTCTCCTGTCATCCTACCCACCTAACATAATTCTTTCTGTGGTTCTGTGCCATTGAGGGCCACCTCTTGAGGCAGGAGCCACAGGCAATGCTGAAGAAAGGAGAGAGAATGAACACAGAAGCAGGCTGAGGTCAGAGGCCAGAGGCCAGGGTGTGGAGCAAGAGTAACCATGGGATGGGCTGGGGCAGAGGAGAAAGCCAGCTACTGAGGCAGAATAAAGGAGATGCCTAATCTGAGTAACGGATGATGGCTAGACAGAACCTGAGAACCAGAGAGTAGAGAGTGAGTGGGAGGGCAACAGTGTGCCCTAGAGGGGCTTCCTTCCAAAGTTTTGTGGCTCTTTCACTTAGGCAGGCTTCAGTGGTCTCAAAGATCCTTGAAACTGTACTCTTGCCAATTCCTTTTGTTTAGTCACATGCATGTGTATTTTGAAATTGCAATCCTAGTGTATATACCTTTTCATGGAGTATCTTCAACATTTTCCATGTCACAAGTCTTCATAATGATTCCTTTTAGTGGCTGCCAAATATTCCAATTTTGCCCATAGACCAGAAAGCATATCCCTGTGTATTAACTTTTTGCTTCCCTGACTTATTTCTTTAGAATAAATTGCTAGGTGTGGGATTACTGAGCCAGAGGGTATGCAATTGGGATTTAACAACCAGAAATAGGTTTTATTTTTTTCTAGGAAAAGAAATGAGCTGCAGTTCTTCCCGTCTCCTACCTCTTCTGGAACTGATGAGGGGACCCTATAGAGCTGTGCGGTCCAATATGAGAGCCATTATCCCCATGTGGCTGTTTAAACTTAATTTTAATCAATTGATTAAAATTAAATAAAATTCAAAATTCAGTTCCTCGGTTGCACTAGCCATATTTTGAATGCTCAGTAGCTTCATGTGCCTAGTGGCTACTGTATTACAAAGCATAGATACAGAAAATTTCCATCATTGTAGAAAATTTATTGGATAGTGCTGCTCTAGAGTTTCTCAAGAGGTCATGGTTGGCATCTTGGGTGGGAGTTATTTGTGATGTGGGACTTTCCTGTGCATTGAGAGGCTGTTTAGCATTTCTGGCCCATATCCACTAAATGCCAGTAGTGCTGTCCCTTGAATCAATCTAACAGCTAAAACCTGCCCCACGTTTGCAAATGCTCCATCAAGGAACAAAATCATCCCCATTCGAGACCCACTGAGCTTTTATCTTAGAAGAAAGAATCTCCTGTCTTTGTGGGGATGGCTTCAGGCTGCCTCTGCCTGAAGAGAGGGAAGCTTAGAAAGATGGCTTAACAAGATAGCCCTGGCTCAGGGCCTAACTCTGTACTCCATTTCTCTAACTCTGTACTCCATTTCCCTTTTCCTGCCTTCTCCTGCTGGTCTGTTTCCTCATTTTGGGGAATGGCAGGAACAAGACCCTGCAGATGGAAAAGATCAAGACCCGTTTGAAGGCTGAGTTTGAGGCCCTTGAATCAGAGGAGAGGCACCTGAAGGAATACAAGCAGGAGATGGACCTCCTGCTACAGGAGAAGATGGCCCATGTGGAGGAACTCCGACTGATCCACGCGGATATCAATGTGGTATGTGGATGGCTGCCTGAAGCCTATTTCTGGGCCCTTTGAGGAGGAATAGGCAGTAGTGAGTGCTGTGGACTCTCCTTGAGATGTGGCTGTGGCCAACTTGGGGGAGTAGGCATCAGGCTATGGTGAAATGGAAGAATCCAGGAGTTCTGAGACCCAGCCCTGGCTCTGTCACTGATCGACTGTATATCACTGGACAAGTTCCTTCTTCTCTCGGGGCCTCATTTTCCTTCTCTGTACCATGAGAGGGATTCAGTCACCTCTGAGGTCTCATTCAGCACTGATGTGCTCTCATTCTGGGAGTCTAGGAGTTGAGAGCTAGCCTTGGGGAAAAGCAGAGCAGGCAGATGCCTTGGGGATCTAACTTAAATTTAGGGCTCCAAAGCTTCCAACTAAGCCAAACAAACCATCTCTGCCAGCCTACCAAACTGGGGCTCCCTCATTACAGTCTCTCTTTTGGAGACCCTTGGAATGTGGGGAATGAACTGCCTGCTATGGTGATAAGTCCCCCACTTTTTAGAATTATTAAAGCAGAGTCTGAATGGTCACCTGTCTGGGCTACAGTATTGGTGATTCTTTCACCAGGAGGGAGGTTGGAGGTGCTGACCTGTAAGGCCCTTTCCAACCCTTAGAGCCTATGATAATGAGATTTTTTTTTTTTTTAATCACGTTTGAAGGAGCTAAGTTTCTATTCTTGGGAAACTCATTTCTGTGGCAATATATACTTCCTGATATTGCCAGGCCTAGGGTCTTAAAGGAAATATGAATGCAATTTGGACAGTAGTTACCTGGGATTTTCTGTGTCACAAGATCACAGGATATCAGGGTCTCATGAGGAGTTGGCAGTTCTGCTGCCAGCTAACTAAGGATAGAGAAATAAACAAGGTATTAGTCACAGAGGGGCTGAAAATCTGGGCCAGTGGATCTCCAACTTGAACATGCCTCATGAGTCACCTAGAGGGCCTGTTAAAACACAGGTTGTTGGACTTCACCCCAGAATTTCTGATTGCTTATATCTGGGGTGGTACCTGAGAATTTACATTTCTAATGAGTTCCCAGTTGATGCTGACGCTGCTGATCTGGTAACTGCATTTTGGGAACCACTGATCTAGGAGAAAAGCCACTGGCCTGGGAGGCAGAAGCCCTGAGTCTTTATGTAGACTTTGCTCCTAGGAAGCATTTCTCTGAGGAAGTTACTTCTTCTCTCTGAGTCTCAATTCTCTGATCTGTAAAATGGTGGTGGGGTGCACTACATGAGCTCTAAGGGCCATTCCAGCTCTAAGATGCTATATTTGAATAATAACTACCACTAATTGAGCCTTTACTCTGTGTTAGCCCCTGTACTGAGCGCTTATATGAATTCAATCGTTGAATCTTCACCAAGATTATATGAGGTAGGTATGATTGTTATCACCATTATACAGATGAAAAAACTGAGGCTTGACAAGAGTCACATAGAATACATAGTGGATTGAGGACTTGATCATAGATTGGTTTGGCTCTGGAGCCTGTGCTATTATCCACTCAGCTGTACAGCCTCGCTGAGAATCTTGGAGTCTTTTCTCTGTGCTTACCTCACTCTGTGTTCCAGATGGAAAACACCATCAAACAGTCTGAGAATGACCTAAACAAGCTGCTAGAGTCTACCCGGCGGCTACATGATGAGTATAAGCCGCTGAAGGAACATGTGGATGCCCTGCGCATGACTCTGGGCCTGCAGAGGCTCCCTGACTTATGTGAAGAGGAGGAGAAGCTCTCCTTGGAGTAAGCTGCCTGCCTCCTGTCCCTGCAACATACACCACACACACACACACACACACACACACACACATATATATATACACACACATAAAGCCTGGTCTGAAAGTCAGGGTACCCAGTCCTAGCCCCAGGCCTGTCAGTGGCTGACTCATTGCATGACCTTGGGTAAGTCTCTGTGTTGGGCTGTTAGATGATTAGACTAGAATTACTAGATGGCTTTTAAAGTTCTTTGTGCAATTTTGACAATACAAGACTATGTCTATGACTCGTTGTGTGTGTATGCATCTGTGACTCTTAAGAGGTCACTTCCCAAGTCAAGGTCTAGAAGGGGTGTCCAGAAACCTTGAAAACACAGAAGGGTGAGCTTTCATGGCCTCCAGGGGCTAGCCTGGAACTTTATCTCAAGACCCAGAGTTAGGAACTAGGCTTACTTTACAGAGACACAGAGCTCAGTTCAGTAGAAGGAATAGAAGGGAACATACTTCCTTAAGGTAGAGCAGGCTGCCTGTGGAAGTGGTGAGCTTCTTATTCCTAGAGGTATGCCAGCAGAGGCCTGAGGACACTTAATAGGAATACTGCAAAGGATCATGGGATGGAGGGTAGACAAATGCCCTTTGAGGACTTGGCTAGCCTTGGGATTTTTTTTATTTTTCTGGGCCTGTCAGAGCCAAGGAGCAGGAGGAGTACCCTTCCCAACACACAGTGGGCCTGGCACCCAGGGAGAAGAGCCTTGTGCTGGAGAGGGTGCAGGAACTTCCTACAGTGAGCCACAGCCCAACCCCCTTCGTTCTGTAGCATGGAGTCCTTAAGAGGGGCAAGGTTCTCCTTGCTTTCAGAATGATCCAGCTAATGTCTCTCATCTCCAAAGTTATTTTGAGAAGCAGAAAGCAGAGTGGCAGACGGAGCCTCAGGAGCCCCCGATCCCTGAATCCTTGGCCGCCGCAGCCGCTGCCGCCCAACAACTCCAAGTGGCTAGGAAGCAGGACACTCGGCAGACAGCCACCTTCAGGCAGCAGCCCCCACCTATGAAGGTGAGTGAGCTGGGTATGGACTGTGGAGGAAGCAAGGTATCCTCAAGCAGCCCCATGGAAGGTTGGGTCTGGGTCTTTGGCCTTACTTATTTGGGGTCTTCCTAAAACAGCCTTCGCTTGGGGCACAGAGGAAGGGGTGGTGTGTATGTGTGCTGTAGTAGAGCCACTGGTCTTGTTGCCTCATATTCCCAGAGCGGTTAGAATGCAGGGAGATTGGCAGGCTCTGCTAAAGTATAATTTTCAGAAAGTTAGAAACGTGACTCGGACAAATATATAGTGAACGTGTGTCATTAACGAGGGAGCCAGCAGCATTACAAAGCTGGTTCCAGAAGCATTAGAGGAACAGATAATTATATAGTCAGGTCAGGGAAGGAAAGGAATGCCGAAATAAGTTTGCAATGTTAAATCCAGAACTGGTTAATGTCCTACAGGAAAATAAAACTGTAATCTTTGTGATTACCTTTTCTTTGGAACAAAAATAATTTGCATCTCTACTGGGCAAAAACCATTTGTGCCTTATCAACATTAAGTCACAGCATCTGGGCCCTGATCAATAGTAAATAGTCAAATAGTATACTATTTAATGGAAAAATATTTATAGTCAGTGGAACAGAATAGAGAGCCCAGAAATAAACCCACTCACCTACGTTCAATTAATCTTCGACAAAGGAGGCAAGAATATACAATGGAGACAAGACAGTCTCTTCAGCAAGTGGTATTGGGAAAGCTGGACAGCTGCATGTAAATCAATGAAGTTAGAACACTCCCTCACACCATACTCAAAAGTAAGCTCAAAACGGCTTACAGACTTAAATGTAAGACATGATACCATACAACTCCTAGAAGAGAACACAGGCAAAACATTCTCTGACATAAATTGTACCAGTGTTTTCTTGGGTCAGTCTCCCAAGGCAATAGAAATAAAAGCAAAAGTAAACAAATGGGACCTATTCAAACTTATAAGCTTTTGCACAGCAAAGGAAACCATAAACAAAAATGAAAAGCCAACCTACGGAATGGGAGGAAATATTTGCAAATGATGCGACCAACAAGGACTTAATTCCCCAAATATAAACACAGCTCATACAACTCAATAACACAAAAACCAACAATCCCATCAAAGAATGGGCAGAGGACCTCAATAGACATTTCTCCAAAGAAGACATACAGATGGCCAATAGGCACATGAACAGATGCTCAGCATCACTAATTGTTGGAGAAATGCAAATCAAAACTACAATGATGTATCACCTCACACCGGTCAGAATGGCCATCATTAAAAATTCTACAAATAACAAATGCTGGAGAGGGTGTGGAGAAAAGGGAACCCTCCTACACTGTTGGCGGGAACGTAAATTGGTGCAGCCACTATGGAGAACAGTATGGAAGTTCCTTAAAAGACTAAAATTTGAGTTACCATATGATCCTGCAATCCCACTCCTAGGCATATATCCAGGGAAAACTCTAATTCAAAAAGATACATGCACCCCAATGTTCATAGCAGTACTATTTACAATAGCCAAGACATGGAAGCAACCTAAATGTCCATCGACAGAGGAACGGATAAAGATGATGTGGTACATATATACAATGGAATACTACTCAGCCATAAAAAAGAATGAAATAATGCCATTTGCAGCAACATGGATGGACCTAGAGATTATCATACTAAGTGAAGTAAGTCAGACCGAGAAAGACAAATACCATATGATATCATTTATATGTGAAATATAAAATATGATACAAATGAACTTATTTACAAAACAGAAACAGACTCACAGACATAGAAAACAAACTTATGGTTACCAAAGGGGAAAGGGGGTGGGACAGGGGTAAATTAGACTTTTGGGATTAGCAGATACAGACTACTGTGTATAAAACAGATAAACAACAAGGTCCTACTGTATAGCACAAGGAACTATATTCAATATCCTGTAATAAACCATAACAGAAAAGAATATCTATCTATCTACCTATCTATCTATCTATCATCTATACCGTTTTGCTGTATACCAGAAGCTACCACAACATTTTAAATCAACTATACTTCAATTTTTAAAATAAGTAGTAAATAGTCAAACAAAGAGACATTCTCCTAGAGCAAGGGTCAGCAAACCAGAACCCATAGGCCAAGTGTGACCTGCTCCCCGTTTTTGTAAATAAAGTTTTATTGGCCCACACACATGCCTGCTTGTTTATGTATTGTCTATAGCTTCTTTTATGTAAGCAGTTAGAGCTGAGTAGTTGCAACTAAAATCATATGACCTGAAAAGAAAGTCCAAAATGTTTACGATCTTGGCCTTTACAGAAAAAGTTTATTGATACCTGTCCTAGAGAATTAAATAATCCTTGAGTGAGCCTGTTAGACCATGCTCCAGTATAATGCTTAATGAATATGCAATTCACATTTTGCCTTATTGCCAAATTTTGGATATTTTTCCTCAATACCCCTCTTTGACTCTCACTCCCTTATATCCTTTGCATCCCTTACATCCAGCACAGATCTCGCTACTTGGGACTCGCTACTTGGGTCTTGCTTTTTTCTGTTGGGAAATCGCAATTGCTTGTGGGGGCCCCTGGGAAAGATGAACCATGGCCTAGAAGAATCTGACCCCTAACTTGCTTTGTCTTGTGCCCCCCACCAGGCCTGCTTGTCATGTCATCAACAAATTCACCGGAATGCACCTATATGCCCTCTGTGCAAAGCCAAGAGTCGGTCCAGGAACCCCAAAAAGCCAAAACGGAAGCAGGATGAATGAAAAGAGGGAGAACACTTAGAGCTCTGCTGCTCATAACCCCTCCCCTTGGCCAGAGTGATTGATGTCTCCATGTGAAACAACCCTTCCCCACCTCTACAAAGTCTCCTATTTAATGTGATGGAAGCACAACCCCTCTCTCACTTTGCTCTTATTTCTTTTCGCTCTTGGAGTTTCTGGTTTAGGAAGAGATGTGGTTCAGGTGCTAATGACAGTTGTGTCTGAAGATCCCTTCTCTCTCACCCACATTTCAACCCTTGCCCTTGTTTGGAGCTAAGGGAAGGGCAGAAGTCCCAGATGTGATTCTCTGTCTCTTGTGCCTGAGGCCTGGGGCCTAAGGCCTGAGGGCCTGGGGAGGCCCATATCTTGTTTCAGGTGAAGGCTCCAGTGTGCCCCCTCCCTGTACTTTTGCCTGAGGCTCTGAAGGGACAACAGTCTTCTTGTTGGACTTTTCAATAGGCTTGGTGCATTTATCTCCCCCACCCCCAACCTCATCTCTTCCTCAAGGCCCGGAGGTAGCTTGGACAAGCTCTCCTTTTCATATTCATTTGGGAGGCCTGGCTGTTATTATTGAGCTCACCACCCCACCACCTGGCAGTTTCCCAGATATACTAAAGTTCTCAGGTACCAGGCTATGTGTCTGGGGATCCTAAAATCTGTGGGCTTTTCTCCCATAATAAAACCTAGCTCTTGAAAATCAGTAGCAGATGTTCCCCACAGTGAAATCAAGGAGCCAGACCCACTCCACAAGTCCTGCCTAACTCGATGCCTAAGTCATTGGTCTGAGGGCTCTGCTATCGGGGCTGCCTTAGGCTGTAGAGGCCCCAGGCTGACATTTGTGTTGCCTTTTGTTCAAAACCATTACTCTGGCACTTACTCAAATGGTATATCTTAGAGGTCAGAGTAGTGGGTTGAGATTCAAGTGAATGCCAGTCACTTTACACATGCAGGTAGGTGGGACTTCTACTCCAGTCTCTCTTCTCTAAGGCAGCCTCAGCTCAGGTCAGCTTTTGGCCACCCCTTTTCCTGTGGATTGTGCAGGTGGATTTCCCTCTCAAAAGAAAAGGCACCAGGCTCCCCAAGCCCTACAGCTCTTCCCTCCTCCAAAGCCACATCTCTAGTCAAGTCGCTCTCAAACTTAAGGGACAGGGATGGGGGCTGACTGACTGAAAAAGTGTTAGCTCCTGGCTGGGGAGGGGGGGATATTTTTCCTTCCTTTCTTAGCTGTAGTTTTAAGTTGCCACAGTGTCTGTGTGTTCATAATATATAAAAGGTTCCTCTGCTCTTTGAAAGTAAGAGCGTTATGTCTGTACAAATCCTTTTAAATAAACATTTGTTCATTGGAGTAAATGCTGACTCAGTGCCTACAAGTACCAGGTAACAGAAAAGATGTAATGCCCTTTCCCCTTCTGGGTAGCTCTTCTTTACTCTTATTCACTCCACCCTACAAGTGAGAAAACCAGGCACACCGCCGCATAATAATTTACCCTATTTTTATAATAATTTCCATGTATTCAGTGCCTACTCTGTGTCAAGTCTCTATGTAAGATGCTTTATATAGATGATTGTATTTGATTTTCAAAACAACTTTTCAAGCTAAGTATTCTTATTGCCATTTTCCAAAAATGTAAACTGAAGCTCAGAGAAGTTAAATAACTTGTACAGAGTTAAACAGACAGCTAGTAAGAGAAGTTTCAGGATTTGAACACAGATTTGTCTGGTTCCAGAGTCCTTTTTTTTTTTCCTACTTTTTCTCCATGATCACTTTTTTAAGCTTGTCTCCCTTTTGGGATGGCTTGATCACAGGAGTAGGTGAAATAACTCTGAACTAGAAATCAGGGACTAGGAATTCAGTGACTGATGCAGGAATGTAAAGGTCTGTTCCCCTATGAGGATACAATTGGGAACAACTCCGAAGGGTCATACCAGCTTCAGAGCTCCCCATGGGTGGGTGTACTGTGGTTTCCATTAAGACTGAGTTGCAGTTCAATAGCTCCCTCTGTCCAATCCTGCCTCCTTCTCTTCCCTTTTCTTCTGCAAGTGTTGATCCCAAGGGCTCCCTAATTAATATCCTGTATATTAAACTGTCCCAGTGCTTTCCAGAAACCCAGCAGTTGACAGAAACTTCTCTGTGCTTCAGTGTCCTCATCTGGAAAAATGGGGAAAATAACAGTACCTACTTCTGGCACTGTTGTGAGCAATGCCAGGCATATAGTAAGTACTTCTACTCCTTGTGCCTCTGGCACCAGGTAGATTGGATGAGCGGTCAAAAGAAACACTATTTGTCTTAGCTGACATTACTCTACCACCCCAGATTTTGTTCAGCTACAAGCCTGCTTTTAAGGTGGCCTAGACTCACTCTGGGCAAAGGGAGGACACTCAGCTGTATAACTTGGAGTACACCTTAACCTGTATAGCTCTCAGCAGGTCCCTGTAAAGTATAAGAGAAGTGGTCATTGCTCTGCATCTTTGGCACACTGGAGATCAGATCTGTCAATTCAGTTGCAGCACAACTAGCCAGGTCAGCTGTTTCCCAGGGAACACCTCTGAATGGGAAGGGAACAATCAAATGTTGAGCACCTATACCTGCCAGCCACTGGGTGGGGTGCTACTATCTCATTTAATTTTTCTGGTTCAGCTATCTGTTGTGAAACAAACCACCCAAAAACTTAGTGGCTTAAAACAGCCACCATTTATTTGCTCGTGATTCTGCAATTTGAGCAGGACTTGCTGTGAATGGCTTATTTCTATTCCATGTGGTGTTGCCTCAGACAGCTTGGCTGGGGCTGAAGGACCCCAGGTGTGTGCTCTCTCATATCTGATACCTCAGCTGTGGTGGCTGAAACAGCTGTGGGCTGGCTGGGCCTCCCACCTCCCTTTGTAGTATTTTACTCTCCAGGGCCTTTCTTTCTCCATTGGGCCTCTCTCTCCAAGTAGAGTAGTGAGACATTTTTTTGATGTGGCAGCAGTCTTCCCAGAGGGTGAAAACAAAAGCTGCAAGGCCTTTTGTGGCATAAGACCAGAAGTCATACAGCAAAACTGCTGCTGTACTCTATTGGTCAAAGCAAGTCACAGAGCCAGCCCAGATTTAAGGAGTGGGGAAAAGAGACTCCGCCTCTTGATGGGAGGAGCTGCGTGTATGCCAGAGATGGGGGCAATTGTTGGTCGTATTTGCAGACAACCTACCACATCATCCAACAACAACCTTACAAGGAAGGCATTATGCGTGCCCATTTTCACAGATGATAAAACTGAGGCTCAGAAAGGGTAAAATAGTTGCCCAACAAATAACTAGGAAGGGGCAAAGCCAGGAGGCAAAGCTAGGTCTGTCTGCCTTTAAAGCCTGTGTTTCTTCTGCCTAAGAGCAGTTCTTCAGATAAGTCTGAGACCTGGTTAGAGGAGACTAAAGAAAGGAAGAGAAGGAACAAAATAGAGTAAAAGACAAAGACGAGGCAGGTGAAGGAGAGAGAGATGAAGGAGGAGGAGGAGGAGAGTAAGGGAAGTTATTTGTTATATTGGTAAGATGCTGTAAAGCACCTTCTTCAACATTCTCATTTAATGCTCACATTAATAGCCCTGTACTGTTAGTAGAGCATGTAGTACTACATTTTATAAATGAGACCCAGAGAGGGGAACTGACTTGCCCAAGGTCATTTAGCAGGTTAAGAGCAAAGCCACAACTAGAACCCAGGTCTTCCAATCTGGGAATAACCCGGTTTGGGGCTCTCTTTACACGTTTGACACAGTGGGGATGAATTGTATACATGCTTTGTGCCAGATGGGTCGCTTTTACACTGAGGATAGGTGCTCACTCCACAGGGGAAGGCCAGGCAATTTTAGCAATTCTGCTCTTAAAGTCCAGTTCCCTGTTACTATTATGCCCCCCAGCTTTCCCATAGCGATTATCAGCATCTTTGCAATGATCAACATCTCCCAAGGTGAACTCTGGGAAGGCTGTTAACTCAGGGCCAGGTTCCCTTAGGTTAGGTACTTAACCCCTCTGAGGCTCCAATATCTCATATGTGAGGTAGGAATAGTAGTAGTCCTCTCCTCATGGCATTGTTGTGAAGATTAATTGAACTAATAATATATGTAAAGTGCCTAGAACAGCACTTGAGAAGCATTCAGTAAATGATAGCTATGAGGAAGAAAATGATAATGATTATGACTGGCTTCCTGAGAGGCCAAAGATGATGATGAGGAGGAGGAGGAGGAGGAGGAGGAGGAGAAGGAAGAAGAGAAAGGGAAGGGAAGGGGAGGAGAAGGGAGGGGGAGAAAAGGAAAGAGGAGGCAGGGTACAATAGGGAAGGGATTGCCCCCATGTAGGGCCTCCCTCAGAGGGAAAGTTGATAGCTAAGAGTCATGGTTCCTTTCCTGGAGCTTGATGAGATCCCGAGGCTCTGCTGCCACTTGCCACTGAGTCTGTTTCATAGTTATAAAAAGACACGGGCCCCTCATGGGAACTAGGCAGAAGCCCCTCTTTTCACCACATTCTTTTCTGCTATGGCTGAGGAAAGACCATCCCTAAACAAGAATCCCCCATAAGTGGTCTAGGCTCATGTGCACTTCAGTGGTTTCTGTACTGTGCAGTACAGGGAAATGACACTGACCCAGGAACGAGTCGTTCCTGGGTTCAAATCCCCAATCCTTTATTTATTAGCAGTGCATTCTTGAGCAAGTTATCAGACTTTTCCAACCTCCAGTTTCCTCATCTGTAAGCTGGAGATAATACCTACTGTGCGGGGTTGCAGTGAAAAATTTAAAAACAAAGAAGGCGAGGGTCACCATTCACTGGATGTCCATAATTTAGTGGGCGCTGTGGGAGGCAGCATAGTGTAGTGGCTAAGAGCGTGGATACCAAAGTCAGAGAGTCTGGATTCAACTCTCAGCAATGCCATTTGCTGACCGTGTGACCTTCAGGGAGCTCATTAACTTCTTGAAACCTCATCTGTACAATGGGGGTAATAACAGAATTTACCTCATTGGATTGTTACTAGGATTAAATGAGATAATATTTATGAGTTGCACATAGAAAGCATTACCTGAGTGTTTCATAAAGTAAACAAATCAAATCTTCCTACCAACACTCAGTGTCATCAACTTAGAGATGAGAAAATTTAAGCTGGTAGAAGGCAAGTGCCTTCAAATTTGGGTCTGTCTGCCTCCACTAAACCTCAAAAATGCTTGGAAGAGTGTAGTGATGTCTACAATTTATTTTGAAATGCATCAAAACTTAGGTGGATTGGTGGATGGATAGGTGAATAGATATGTGATAAAAGAAGTCCAGTAAAATGTTAATTGTAGGATCTAGGTGCGGGCATATGGGTGCTGCCTGTAAAATTTGCTGTATATGTAATTGCTTTCATAATAAAATATCGGAGCCATAAAACATCTACCTGGTAATGTTACTTCTCTGCCTAAAAGCCTTGGTTTGTTCCCCAGCATTCCCACTTTATAATTTGACCTCTTGTATAATCAGCATAGCTCTCACTGACCACCCCCACCCCCAACACACACACACACCATGTGGAATTGGCAGAGCACCGGGTAGAACAGATGATAATGGAGAGAGAGAGAGAGAGAGACAGCTCTGCGTTCCTACTTAGGGTGACCAACTTGTCCCAGTTTGCCCAGGACTGCTCTGGCTTTAAAACTGAAAGTCCTACATCCTGGGAAATCCCTCAGTCCTAGGCCCAGCTGTACTGTGAGTCTTCTTTCTTTCTGGTAGTGTTAAGGGCAGCTGTCACCTGTTGTTTCTAATCCATGTCATAGCATGCTCAGGGGCTCTGGGCAGACAGTTTCAGATCTGGCCCTGACCCACTTACCCTGCCATCTGGGTAGATGCTGCCCCCTGCTGGTGATGGGGTGAACCTGTTACGGAACGTCCCACCACATTGCTGTGCACACCCAGTGCAGAGGCAGTTATGCCTCCGCCATTCTCCTCTATACATCACCTTAGTCCTAGCCGTCTGAGCTTGAAATTCCATAACCCTGACAACTCCAAGGGCCTGAGACACTGCCCTTGATCTCTGAGTCCTACTGCCAACCCTGACTCCAGACATTCTTCCACATCCTGACCAAGTAACCACATTGCCCACCAGGAGGCCTCTGGGTTCCATCCAGAAAGCAGAGGGGATGCCTCCACAGCAGGCAGGTGGTTATATTCATCCAAAAGGAGCAAGGAACAGATGTCCATACATGGCAGCACCAGGAAAAAGTGAAGAGTCAGCCTAGGGGTCCCCAAGAATACAAATGGCTGTTTATGGGTTCCCAAGAGAAAAGTGCACAGAGAAGTGCACTCCTTCTGCCTAATGCTACTCTGGCAGGGCACCATATCCCTTTAAAAAACATGGATTGCCAGGACCCTTGATGGCTCTGCTTTTGGTCCGATGCCTTCTAATATATGTCCCTCTGTGACACATGCATTGGGGTGAAGACAGACCTGAAAGAGACACAGTATAATAGCTTCTCTTTATTGAGTGAGCATTTACTATGGTCTAGGCATTGAACTGTGTGCTTCACATAATGCTCACATTTAACCCTCACAGAAGTCCTAAAAGATATGTGCGATTATTATCCCCATTTTACAAAAATCGGAGGCACCAAGTGTGTTAGGTTTCTTGCCCAAGGTCGTGCAGTAAGTTGCAGAGCTGGGACTCAAACCTAAGACATCAGACACCAAAACTCAAGTGCATAACCAGTCTCCCAAAGAGATCCGCAATCTGATTTTCAATGGAAGTGCTCCTGGACACAATCACCATGAACTTCATAACTGACGTGAGTGTCTTCCTAAAGCCACAGCAGGACTGGGCAATGATACATTGGAAAGTATTGTTCAGTGCCCTCTCCACCTGTCTTTCTAGCCTATCACCCGCAACCCAGGAATAATCAGAGCCTAGCAAGAGAGTACCTCAGCTGTTACACTTCTTACTGACACTAAGCTTAGATTCACCACTGCTGAATCTATGGGTATAACTGGTTGCTGTTCTCCATTCTACCCCAATGGTGGCATTTACTTCTGCTACTACCCCACCCCTCAGCGCACCACCACCAGCCCTCAGCCACTTGCATGAGCAGCATAGCTTCAAAAATTTCTATAGGACCCACTGGAGTTTACAGAGGAATAATGTGAAGCCAACACTCATCCCTGAGCACCAGAGAAGACAATCTCCATACAGAGGCCATCTTTATCACCCTTACCCCTGCAAAAATCTGGAGACAGTTACTAAGGAAACAAACCCCATGGCATTCTGTTTCCAGCTGCCAACGTCTATGAAGATTCACTTATCTGCTACTGCCTAGAGCACATTCCCCATCTTCTAGCCCTGTGTCCAGCCCCAGCTAGTTGAGATGGAGAACTGGAGAGCAGAATGGAGGAAGTCTGAACTTCCACTAGCACCACATTCAGCCCCAGTTTCTGGTGCAGTAAAGGGTTCGGGGCCAGGCGAAAGCTTGTGAAAAGCCACCTTCCATCTCAGGAACGCCCATGAACCCATTAGATTCCTTCACCAATAAAGTGAAGTCCAGGGCCAACCCTTACCAGGGAATAGCATGTATGTGTTGGAGACAGGGGTGCTCCATCTTTGCTCTGGCCATTTAAGCCAACTGGAGAAATGCACAAACTAGGTACCCCATGCCTCATAAATGCCACAAGGCTGTTTATGACAAGCCTCTGAGGCACCCCCTTGCTTGTTCCTGACCTGCATTTGCTCCAATTTCATCCTTTTGCAATGCACACTCTTGGCTCTTGACCTTGATTACACCTTTGGTCCTCCTTGGGTCTTGGGGTTTGGGGTTGATTGAGCAATGCTGGAACCTCAGCTCATCCACTGGCATGCTGTCTTGGGGCTTATGCTCTGGTTGTGGCCTCTCTGAATACAACTTTGACCTCAGTCGGTAGACTTTTTAGACTAGCTGGCCCAGTCCTGGCCCTGTCTTATAAGGAAAATGGTAATCAGACACTTGCTCCATTCCCCTTCCCCTGTCCTGCCTCCCATCATGCTAAGCACTGCCCAAGCCAAACAGTGGTACAGCTCTGGCTGGAATTGCCCAGTATCTCTCAATGCTTCCCTTCCCCTCTCTGACTCTCTCTTTTGTGGCAATTAGTGGCAGGGGGATAGATGCTGGTAGACATCCATATTGTTTCCTGTAGGCAACTCTAGAAGCCTTCTAAACTCCCTTCTTAATTTCCCCCAAAGCATTCTGCAGGATGGGTCATGATCAACCACAGCATGGAGAAGGTGTTGAGTGAGATGGGAGGACCTAAGACTATGCTGCAGTGCCAGCTGATGGGTGACTACTGGAAGATTAATGAGGTTTCCTGATGTATCTATCTAGTCCATCTTCTAAATGTTAATTTAGACACACTCATTCTCTTCCTTAAGTTCAGGATTGGAGGAGGGAAGGAAGGAGAAAACCCAGTTTCAGTTTTGCCTCAGAGCCCAATAATATGATAGGTATTCAACCAGCCTAGGGTTCTTAGCAGCCTCTACCCTGTTATGCAACCAGCTTGATCAACTTCGGTATGAAGAAACTCAGCAGTTGTCCCTAGCCAAGCAGAGGAGTAAACGGCAGCACACCTTAAAGCTTCAAAAATAAATTCCATAATCCCCGTGTGATCCCATTAAAATCCCTTCATAACTTGCCAGACATTAGTTCCCATTCCTTACACAGCTGATCCCTTGTTAGATTTGAGCCTAGGAATTTAGAGCTGGAAAGGTACTTAGAGTCATTTAGTCCAACCCGTCCTCATGTTAATGGGTACATTAAGCCCAGAGAAAGGAAGGGACTGGCACAAGGTCACAAATCAGTCTACTGCAGAGGAAGAGCTAGAACCGAGGTCTCCTCCTGAGTTCCAGCCTATTCTAGGTTCCTGATGCCACCTTTGCCCTGATTCATCAAAGTAGCTAGATGTCCTTCTACTGGATACCCTCTTCTCTGAGGCATCCCTAAGTGATCTTGTCTTCCACGTGACCAAAGGTAGCCTCTGGCCATTGGCAGTCAGCTGTGATGGAGGGGAGGGGGCATAAAGGAGCTCAGTCCCATGGGACAAGCCAACTGTGTTTGGGGAAAAATCCAGCTCCAAATACCATCTAGGAAGACTGAGGCTGAACCCCTTCCAGGGACAGGATGGTCTTTACTGCCTGAGGCTCATCTCAAGAGAAGGCATTTGTTCCCTCCAGTCACAGATCAAAGCTTGTTGGACCTTCATCTCTGCTCCTTCTCAACTCCCAATTCCAAGATCTGTCCACATCCAAAAGGGATAACCTCATAACCTCTGAAATGTTATGACACCATGTCCCCTTTCTGCCCCTCACACCCCTACCATGTTTCCCAGTCTCCTTCCTCTTTCTCTCAGTTCCTTCTGCCTACCTATTCTTGGACCCCACAGAGACCTCAGGCCTGGGACCCATCCTGCCTTTCTCCTCTAGCCTGGACCTCCTGGTCCATTGCTTCAGCGTTTCATTTGCCAATACCTTCAGCTCTCCTTGTCCCCATCCTTCCTCCATCTTACCCAGATAACCTCAAATCAAAGATCAGTGCTGATGTTGTCCCGGGCAGCCAAGTGCTGCTGGGAACACCTCCCAGCCCTGGGTAGCCTGGCCCTGCTTAGCATTCATGGTCCCTAACCTCATCTGAGCCTTTAGCACAGTGCAGTTAAACCCTGATCACGATCATTTCCTGTTCCTTCCGTGAAGAGGAGTGAGGGCTGCCACCCAGAGGCCACATGGGTGCTCAGAATTGCATGTGTTACGGCAGCATGGGTAGGGGAGAAGGGCAGTCTACAGTTAGACTGGTTCGAATTTGAATCTTGTATCTTCCACTTATTGGCTGTGTGATCTTGGGCAAGTCAATAATCACTCTTAAGCCTCATTTTCCTCTTCCATAAAGTGTGGAAAATAGTGTGGTGGGGAACCCATCTAAGGGCTTAGAAGAATACTTAGCAGGTGGTAGGTGCTCAATAAATGGTGGCTGTTATTCCCTAGTGACCTGGGTAGCAATACATCTTAATTCCAAGTCTTATTGCTTAGTACAAAGAAGCTGCTGACCAAGTTGTTACTCTGGTGGGGACTGGCTCAGGACCTGTGATGGACTTGAGCCTGCAGGTGGACACATGAGGGGCTTAGTTTGGGAAGAAGACACGGGTGGGGGATCCAAGGATGTAGAGGCTGGGGTCAGACAGATCTGAAATCTTTGCGACCTGGAGTAAGTCACTTTACCTTTCTGAGCCTCAGTTTGCTCATGTGTAAAATGGGGGTAATAGTTATTGCTCAGAACACCTCCCAGGACTTTGGGGAGGATCAAATGGCATAATGGATGATACAGTGATTTTACGAATTATAACAAACAAACTCTCCTCATGTTAGTTGCACGCATGCGTGCGTGTGTGTGTGTATGTGCGCACGCGTGTGTGTTTGTGAGTGTATTCTCTCACAAGGGCTATCTATGTTCTTGAACCCTGACTCAGAAGGTGGCAAGAAGCAGCATTGGGGTGACCACCCTAGGATGTCACTCTGAGGAAGAGCTTCCCCAGAAGAGCAAACCGCAAGATTAGCCAGGGTCCAGTTAACCTGACTCTTCTTTTTTCCATTCTGGCAGCAGTTTAGGGTGAAAGACTTGAAATCTTTTTGTAAGATTGAGGCTACCCTATGAGCTAAATGTTGAATCATCTAAAAAGCTGATTATGTGAGCTCTGCCTCAATGACCTTCTGAGGATCCATCTAGCCCCAGGATCTGGTGGTATTATGAATTTCAAATCAGAATTATAGTCTCATCTCTGCCACTAACTTCCTGTGTGATCTTGTGTGTGTCCCATCTTCTCTCTGGGCTTCAATATTCCTAGGAGTCAGACAAGATCAGTAGTTTCCAAATGCTGGTCCATGGACTGGATGCCTCAGAATCACCTGGGAAAGGAAGACCACTCAATGCCTATGAAGTAGCTATGTTGATGAGTTGACATGAATCTGATCAAGTCTCTAGATGTAATTACCAGATTACAGGATATACAAGGGACAGAGGAACATGTTAAATGACACCACACGAATGCAATCAACTAAATTCAGAATGTAGGAGATTCTGTAGGACAAATGTGGTTTCACCAAGAAATAAATGGAGAGAGAGAAAAGAGAGTAAGAGAATGAATTAGTTTTCAATTTGCTGTTTTAAAAAATTACCACAAACTTGGTGGGTTAAAACGACACAAATTTATTATCTTACAGTTCTGTAAGTCAAAGGTCCAACACGGGTATCATTGGGGCAAAACCAAAGTGTTGACAGAGCTCTTTTCCTTTCTGGAGGCTCTAGGGGATAATCCATTTCCTTGTGCTTTCCAGCTTCTAGAGACTGCCCACATTTCTTGGCTCATGGCCGCCTTCCTCCATCATCAAAGCAAGCAATGTTGAATCTCTCTGACATTCTTCTGTACTCACATCTCCCTCTGATTCTTCTCTCCTGTCTTCCTCTTCCACTTTTCAGGGCCCTTGTGATTACACTGGATCCACCCAGATAATACAGGATAATCGCCTTATTTTAAGATCAGATAATTAGCGAACTTAATTCTACCTGCAACCTTAATTTCCCTTTGCCATGTAACCTAATGCATTCATTACTGTCAGGGATTACGATGTGGACATGTTGGGGGGGGCATTAATCTGCCTATCACTGATAATTTGTAGGTTAAAAGAGAATTAAGATATGAATCAACGAAATGCAATTTCTAGATCTTGGATTGGATCCCAATTCAAACAAACTAACTGTAAAGTACAAGAAAAGTCAGGGAAATTTGAGCACTGATTGACTATTTGATGACATTAGGAATTGTTAACTCTTTAAGCTGTGATAATGATACAGCAGTAATATTGGGAGGAAAAAAAAGGGTCCTTATCTTTTAGAAATACATACTGAAGTATTTTAGGGTGAAATGAACTGATGTTTGGGATTTGCTACAGACTACTCCAATAAGGAGGTGAGAGAGTAAAGAGAGATATAGAGTGGCCATGTGCAGACAAATGTTAAAACTGGGAGGTGGGTACATGAGGTTTGATCACACTATACTCTATTTGTGTATACGCTTGAAAATTTCCATTATAAAATCATCTGGGAAAAAAATGGGCCACAAATTAATAGTAACAATTTTTTTTTTTCCTAGCTCTACCCAGACTCCCTCAGTGAGAAGTCAAGGACATTGAAATGCCTCCTAAGGAGACCTGGGAATCCTCAGGAGGTTCTCATGTATTGTGGTAGTATATTCCTTCTGATTACTACCTGGTGTCAGTCATTTCACTTCATTTTCCTCTTGCTCCCTGGTGTGATGCCCCCTTTCTCTGCTTGATTCTTGAGCCACTTGGTCTGTTTTATGAGGAAAAGCAGACTCTACTTTCACTAGTTCCATGTAACACAGGCAAAGTTGCTAGTGAAATCTCTAAGTCCTACTTTCATGAGACTTAGGAATGGGTTCTCAGAGACTGGGCAAATGTGAGTGGCAGACCCTATACTGTACTCAGAATCTTTCCACTGAACAGTGAGCCATTATTCTTGACTCTCCCACCCTTTAGGGTAACTGTTTCCCCAGAAGGCTCCTTGGTTTCATATGCAAACATACTCCTGTGGAGTTGAAGGGGCCATCCTATTGGCATTTCAGTTCTATCTGACTTCTGAAGTGAACATAGTTGGAATCTCTGTTATACTCCAAACCATCGTTCTAACTAGGCATTAATAGATCCACATACTGATGAAGGAACTAAAGCTCAGAGGTTAAGTAATTTGCCTAAAGTCACAATATTAGTGCTGTCTGGAGGAAGCGAGACTGTGCTCGCTCAGGCAGTAGGAGGAAACAGGATGGGACCAACGGGCAGGCAGACTCCTGCCCGGCCGCAGGTGCCCCTGCATGAGGCCGCCCCATGCACCCTGACCAGGGGAGAACAGCCAAGATGGCAGAGTAGAAAGACCCTAAGCTCACCTCCTCTCATGAGCACACCAAAATCACAACAATCTGCAGAACAATCATCGTTGAAAAAGACTGAAACCTACCAGGAAAGATCCTCCACAGCTAAAGACATAAAGACAGAACCACAATGTGACTAGCAGGAGGGGAAGACTCATGACATAAGCAAATCCCATACCCCCCAGGGTGGGTGACCCACAAACTGGAGAATAATTACACTACAGAGGTTCTCCCACATGAGTGAGAGTTCTGAGCCCCATGTCAGGCCCCCCCCATCCCAGGTGTCCGGCACCAGGAAGAGGAGCCCCCAGAGCATTTGGCTTTGAAGGCCACCAGGGCTTGATTGCAGGAGCTCCACAGGACTGGGGGAAATGGAGACTTCACTCTTAAAGGGCGCACACAAATTCTCATGTGCACTGGGACCAAGGGCAAAAGCAGTACTGTGATAGGACCCCAAACCAGACCTACCTGCTGGTTTTGGAGGGCCTCCTGGGGAGACAGGGGGTGGCTGTGGCCCACCCTGGGGACATAGACACTGGTGGCAGGTATATCGGAGAGCATGCATGTGTGTGAACTCGCCTAGAGGCTGACATTTTGGCACCAAGACCTGGCTCCACCCAACAGCCTGAAGGCTCCAGTGCTGGGATGCCTCAGGCCAAGCAGCCAACTGGGTGGGGACACAGCCCCACCCATCAGCAGATAGGCTGCCTAAAGACTTCCTGAACCCACAGCCGCCTCTAGACATACCCCTAGACACAGCCCCTGCCCACCAGAGGACCAAGACCCAGCCCCACCCACCAAGGGGCAGGGACTGGCCCCTCCCACCAGGAAGCCTACACAAACCTCTAGAGCAGCCTCATCCACCAGGAGGCAGACACCAGCAGCAAGAGAACTACAGTCTCACAGCCTGCAGATCAAGTCTGCAAACACAGGCCAGACACTACCCTGGGACCAGCTGGCCCCTGGCCCTTGGGGGCGTGAGAGGGGAGTGCACTGCAGGGACAGATAGGATGTCTCCTACAGAGGGCCACTTCTCCAAGATCGAGAAGCGTAACCAACCTACCACATACATAAAAATACAAGTATCAATTTAGGCAAAATGAGGTGACAGAGGAAAATGTTTCAGACGAAGGAACAAGATAAAACCCCAGAAGAAGAACTAGGTGAGGTGGAGACAGGCAATCTACTCGGGAAAGAGTTCAGAGTAATGATCGTAAAGATGATCAAAGAACTTGGGAGGAGAATGAATGCACAGAGTGAGAAATTGGACGTTTTTAACAAATAATTAGAAAATATAAAGAAAAACCAAACAGAATTAAAGAATGCAATAACTGAAGTGAAAAATACACTAGAAGGAATCAATAGTAGACTAAGTGAGGCAGAAGGACGGATCAGTGAGCTGGAAGACAGAGTAGTGGAAATCACTGCTGCCAAACAGAAACAAGAAAAAAGAATGAAAAGAATTGAGAACAGTTTAAGAGACCACTGGGACGACATCAAGGGTGCTAATATTCGCATTATAGGGGTCCCAGCAGGAGAAGAGGGAGAGAAAGGCCCGGAGAAAACATTTGAAGGTATAATAGCTGAAAACTTCTTTAACCTGGGGAAAGAAACAGTCACCCAAGTCCAGGAAGCACAGACAGTCCCATACAGGATTAACCCACAGAGGAATAAACCACAACACATTGTAATCAAAATGACAAAAAGTAAAGACAAAGAGAGAGTATTAAAAGCAACGAGGGAAAAGCAACAAATAGCATACAAGGGAACTCCCATAAGGCTATCAGCTGATTTTTCAGCAGAAACTCTGCAGGCCAGAAAGGAGTGGCACGATATATTTTAAATGATGAAAGAGAAAAACCTACAACCAAGAATACTCTACCCAGCAAGGCTCTCATTAGGATTTGAGGGAGAGAGGGGAGAGTGGCAGGCCTGGAGAGAGCATGGAAGATCCACACCATTCCCACATACCTTGTCTTATGCATCTCCTCTATATGGCTGTTCGTGAGTTATATCCTTTTACAACACACTGGTGATCTATATCAGAAAGATTCTGTTCCATTATCTCTGGTTGTCTATGGATTCTGTTGAGAAGGCAACCATCTTTTAAACTGTCGTTCCTGGGGAGCTTTGGAAAGATTCTCCATTTTCTCTGGTCCTCCATGGAGTCTGCTGAAAAGGCAGCAGCCATCTTTTAAATCGTTGTTCCGGGATAGGTTCTCTGGGGGCAAGGACACTGGTGGCAGAGGCTCCAGAGAATATTGATCAGCGTGAGCTCTCCCAGAGGTCCCCATCTTGGCACCAAGATCCAATCCCACCCAACAGCCTACAGGCTCCAGAGCTGGAATGCCTCAGACCAAACAACCAGAAAGACAGGAACACAGCCCCACCCATCAGCAGACACGCTGCCTAAAGTTGTACTGAGCTCACAGCTACCTCAAAACACACCCCTTGACATGGCCCTGACCATCAGAGGGACAAGACCCAGCTCCACCCACCAGAGGGCAGGCACCAGTCCCTGCCACCAGGAAGCCTGCACAAGCACTTGGAACAACTTCATGCACCAGGGGTGGACACAAGAAGCAAGAGGAACTACGATCCTGCAGCTTGTGGAAAGGAGACCACAAACACAGAAAGTTAGACAAAATGAGACAACAGAGAAATATGTTGCAAGCGAAGGAATAAGATAAAAACCCACAAGAACAACTAAATGAAGAGGAGATAGGCAATCTTCCTGAAAAGAATTCAGTGTAATGATAGTAAAGATGATCCAAAATCTCGGGAAAAGAACGGAGGCACAGATTGAGAAGATACAGGAAATGTTTAACAAGGAGCTAGAAGATTTAAAGAACAAACTAACAGAAATGAGCAATACAATAACTGGCATGAAAAATACACTAGAAGAATCAATAGCAGAATAACCAAGACAGAAGAACGAAAAAGTGAGGTGGAAGACAGAGTGGTGGAAATCATTGCCGCAGAATAGAATAAAGAAAAAAGAATGAAAAGAAATGAGGACAGTCTCAGAGACCTCTGGGACAACATTACACACACCAGCATTCACATTATAGGGTCCCAGAAGGAGAAGAGAAAGAGAAAGGGCCTGAGAAAATATTTGAAGATATTATAGCCAAAAACATCCCTAACATGAGAAAGGAAACACTCATTCAAGTGCAGGAAGCACAGAGTCCCATATGGGACGAACCCAAGGAGGAACACGCCGAGACACATATTAATCAAACTGACAAAAATTAAAGACAAAGAAAAAGTACTAAAAGCAACCAAGAAAAAGCAACAAATAACATACAAGGGAATCCCCATAAGGTTTTCAGCTGATTTTTTTAGCAAAAACTCTGCAGGTCAGAAGGGAAGAGTGGCATGATATATTTAAAGTGATGAAAGGGAGGAACCTACAACCAAGAATACTCTACCCAGCTAGGCTCTCATTCAGATTCAGCAGAGAAATCTAAAGCTTCACAGACAAGCAAAATCTAAGAGAATTCAGCACCACCTAACCAGCTTTACAACAAATGCTAAAGAACTTCTCTAGGCGGGAAAAAGGCCAGCAACTTAAAACAACTTCGTACCTAATACACTGCTATATCAAAACCTCATGGGAACAGCAAACCCCCAAACTACAATAGATACACACACAAAAAAGAAAAAGCAACCCAAACACAACACCAGAGATAGTCATCAAATCACAAGAGAAGAGAACAAAAGAGGAAGGGAAGAAAATAGACCTACAAAAAGAATCCAAAACAATTAAGAAAACGTCAATAGGAACATGCATAATAATAAGTACTTTAAGGTAAATGGATTAAATGCTCCAACCAAAAGACATAGACTGGCTGAATGGATACAAAAACAAGACCCGTGCATATGCTGTCTACAAGAGACTCACTTCAGATCTAGGGACATGTACAGGCTGAAAATGAGGGGATGGAAAGAAGTATTCCATGCAAATGGAAATCAAAAGAAAGCTGGACTAACAATACTCATATCAGAGGAAATAGTCATTAAAATAAAGACTGTTGCAAGAGACAAGGAAGGACACTACATAATGATCAAGGGATCAATCCAAGAAGAAGATATAACAATTGTAAATATACATGCACCCAACATAGGAGCAGCTCAATATATAAGCCAAATGCTAACAGCCATCAAAGGGGAAATCGACAGTAACACAATGATAGTGGTGGACTTTAACACCCCATTTACACCAGTGGACAGATCATCCAGACAGAAAGTCAATAAGGAGTTCATTGCAGCATATGGAAGCAACCTAAATGTCCATCGACAGAGGAATGGATAATGATGATACGGTACATATACACAATAGAAAACTACTCTGCCATAAGAAAGAATGAAATAATGCCTTTACATCAACACAGATGGAGCTACAGATTGTCATATTGAGTGAAGTAAGTCAGACAGAGAAAGACAAATATCATTTTATATCATTTATATTAGAATCTAAAAAAGAATGATATAAATGAACTTTTTTACAAGAGCGAAATAGACTCACAGGCTTGGAAACAATTTTTTTTTTACTATCTTTATTGGAGTATAATTGCTCCACAATTGTGTGTTCGTTTCTGCTTTATAACAAAGTGAATCAGTTATACATATACATAAGTTCCCATATCTCTTCCCTCTTGCATCTCCCTCCCTCCCACCCTCCCTATCCCACCCCTCTAGGTGGTCACAAAGCACAGAGCTGATCTCCCTGTGCTATGCGGTTGCTTCCCACTAGCTATCTATTTTACGTTTGGTAGTGTATATATGTCCATGTCACTCTCTCACTTTGTCACTGCTTACCCTCCCCCTCCCCATATCCTCAAGTCCATTCTCTACTAGGTCTGTGTATTTATTCCCGTCTTGCCTCTAGGTTCTTCATGACCTTTTTTTTTTCCCTTAGATTCCATATATATGTGTTAGCATACTGTATTTGTTTTTCTCTTTCTGACTTACTTCACTCTGTAAGACAGACTCTAACTCCATCCACCTCACTACAAATAACTCCATTTCGTTTCTTTTTATGGCTGAGTAATATTCCATTGTATATATGTGCCACATCTTCTTTATCCATTCATCCGATGATGGACACTTAGGTCGCTTCCTTGTCCTGGCTATTGTAATTAGAGCTGCAATGAACATTTTGGTACATGACTCTTTTTGAATTATGGTTTTCTCAGGGTATATGTCCAGTAGTGGGATTGCTGGGTCGTATGGTAGTTCTCTTCTTAGTTTTTTAAGGAACCTCCATACTGTTCTCCATAGTGGCTGTATCAATTTACATTCCCACCAACAGTGCAAGAGGGTTCCCTTTTCTCCACACCCTCTCCAGCATTTATTGTTTCTAGATTTTTTGATGATGGCCATTCTGACCGGCATGAGATGATATCTCACTATAGTTTTGTTTTGCATTTCTCTAATGTTTAATGATGTTGAGCATTCTTTCATGTGTTTGTTGGCAATCTGTATATTTTCTTTGGAGAAATGTCTATTTAGGTCTTCTGCCCAGTTTTGGATTGGGTTGTTTGTTTTTTTGTTATTGAGCTGCATGAGCTGCTTGTAAATTTTGGAGATTAATCCTTTGTCAGTTGCTTCACTTGCAAATATTTTCTCCCATTCTGAGGGTTGTCTTTTGGTCTTGTTTATGATTTCCTTTGTTGTGCAAAAGCTTTTAAGTTTCATTAGGTCCCATTTGTTTATTTGTGTTTTTATTTCCATTGCTCTAGGAGCTGGGTCAAAGAGGATCTTGCTGTGATTTATGTCATACAGTGTTCTGCTTATGTTTTCCTCTAAGAGTTTGATAGTGTCTGGCCTTACATTTAGGTCTTTAATCCATTTTGAGTTTATTTTTGTGTATGGTGTTAGGGAGTGTTTTAATTTCATACTTTTACATGTACCTGTCCAGTTTTCCCAGCACCACTTATTAAAGAGGTTGTCTTTTCTCCACTGTATATGCTTCCCTCCTTTATCAAAGATAAGGTGACCATATGTTCGTGGGTTTATCGCTGAGCTTTCTATCCTGTTCCATTGATCTATATTTCTGTTTTTGTGCCAGTACCATTCTGTCTTGATTACTGTAGCTTTGTAGGAAACAATCTTATGGTTACCAAAGTGGATAGTTGGGGGCAGGGGAGATAAATTTGGAGTATGGAGCTAAGAGGTACACACAACTCTATAACTATATATAAAATAGGTGAACATAAGGGACCTACTGTATAGCATACAGAACTCTACTCAATATCTTGTAATAACCTTTAATGAAAAAGAATCTGAAATAGTATATATATATATATATACATATATATATATATATATATATATATATATATATGTAACTGAATCACTTTTCTGTACACTTGAAACTAACACAACACTGTAAATTAACTATTCTTCAATTATAAAATAAAAGAAAAATATTAACATCTGTGTTCTTCCTCTTTCCCCACACTACCATATAGCAACATTGGGCGTTATTTCCTCTGCTAATTACTTACTTTTTCATGATATAAATGTTGATGTGCTGAGGAGAGTGAGGAGAATAACCTGAGGCTAGTGGAAGGTCTATATTAAGAAAGAGTTAGAAGTAAAACTGGATAGGTGGGTTGGCCCTGATTACAGTTGACCTGGAACAGCAGGCCAAAGAGGATAAATTTGCTTTGAGAAGGAATAGGGAGATCTTGTGATATCTGGAATAAGGTGGGTGTGATGTAATCAAACTCCAGGAATGTGAAAAGTTTGAGCAAAATAGAATAGAGTCTTTGTTGATTTAGTTGTTGTTGTCTTAAATGTCATAGAGAGAGGCTTCAATCTTTGGTTGCTCAAGCCAAAAGGAGCCCAAAGAAATCAGATCAGAAATTAAAAACTGTCTCTGAGTAATGAGTAACTTTCATTTATGTCTCTATTTCACATTCACTTTCATTTCCTTCCAAAACAGGTTCCTGGAAGCAAATTGAAAACTTAAATATAAGAGAAAAATATGCTCTTGTGTATTGTAGGGAAGATAAATAAGTTTTCCTCTACCTTTTGAAGTTCTTGGCTAGGGCTCCTGTGACAAAAGACAGATTAACAAGAGAAAAACAAAAACATTTATTAAAATGTATGTCTCATATATACTTCGGAGATACCCAGGGAAAAATAGATGACTCTGAAAGAGATGGCTTAGAATTTAGTCTTAAGTTCTCATCATAACAAGAACAACAACAACAAAATGGTAATTATGTGAGGTGAAGGATGTGTTAACTAACTTTATCATGGTAAACACTTAGCAATATGAACATTAATCAAATAATCACTTTTTACACCTTAACCTTACACAATGTTACATGTCAGTTGTATAGCAACAAAGCTGAAAAAAAGAATAATGCAGGTTTAAATACCATCTTCAGCTGAAACAAAGAAAGGGTGCGGAGGAGGCCAGTTTTGCGGAGGCGACTAGGAAAAGCATTGTTAGGAAGGGAGAAGTTTGTTATGGAGATTTAAATAGGTACCTTCTCCACTGACAAGATTCTTTTATGATTTAGAGTCTTCCTTCTCTTCCTGGTGCAGAGAGGGAGATAGATACCTTTATAAATGGAAATTTTTATATATGTAAATTTCCTGTACAAAATGGTAATTTTTAGTCTGTTTTCAGAGCTTCTCCTATGTCTTCTGTTTCTCAAAATAATCAACTGGAAATAATCTTTACACCAAAGAGGCACATTTTTGAATGATGTCGATGAAAAATGTTAATCAATAGTTGAACTAAGAAAGAAGTGGAAAATTTTATTCTAACCAATCTGAGGATCATAACCCAGGAGACAACCTTTCAGAAAACTCTGAGCACTATTCTGCCCATTAGAGGTCAAAGAACAGTTATATAAGTTTTTGAGACAATGGGTTATATGTCAAATGATGTATTGACAGTTTACACAATCCACATCTGCACTTACAAAGCGAGTATTGGGTCATGGGTCCTCATGACCCCTTACAAGATTAAGAAAGAATGTTATCTCCTAGGGAGGTCTGGGTAATGCAGATGCACAATACACATTAAAGAGAAGGGAGGAGGCCCAAATGGGCAAAGAAAAATTTTATGTTTAAATTTTTCTCGTCTTGCCATAAAATATGCATTTTTTTCATCAGTGACATATTCTGCCACCCTTCAATGTTACTAAGTGCTCCATGCACATAGGAAAATGGAACCCTAAATTCAGAAGAGAACTATCCTATCTTGCTCCTAAAACCTACAACACCTATGCAGTAGCCCTGGAAAGGGGCTTTCACTTCCTGTCACACCCCATTGCAATACAGAGCAGTTCAGGGAGGTAGAAAGCTATATTCTTAAGATGAACTAAAATCTTCTCCTGGTAGATTTTTCTGAGTTTTATGAGTCCTTCTTGATCTACCTCCTGAAAATCTATATAGAATCCATCAAAAACCAATTCTATATAGCAGCCTTCTATATTTGAAGACAGTTCCAGCTGCCCTTGTCTACCAATTACATCACCTACTTGTGCCAAAGAAAATTTAAATGTTACCTTTTACTTTGTAACAAAGAAATTATAGTCTGAATTGCCCATGGAAACATAATTACATATTTACCCAAAGGTGATTTCATCCAAAAATTTCACTCACAGATGCACACATACACACACACACACACACACACACTGTACACATAACTCATGGTTATCATAGATTGGTGAGTGGATTTGGTGAAAGGGAAAGAGACTAGGGTGCATTTTCTATGGGAAATTACATTTCTGTGGGCCTTTCTTGAACAAAACTCCTTGTGTATAGAGACACTGTGTGCATCTCTGATCCTTTCTTTGACGCAGTTTGGTGCATATTCGGTCTTGATGGAATATTCTAAGCAGTTTATCATATTTGAGAGGGTGGATAAGTCAATTATGGCCTTGCTGTTCACATATTCCTTAGCGATGTTCTGCCCAGCCTTCTGTAAGAAAAAAAAAAGCCATTTGAAATCCTTATTTGATTAGCCCTATCCCTGTGCCAGGGCACACAAGTCACATCATGGTCTCCATGGTAGCCTTGAAAACTAGCAGCTTCACAACCATGGTAGCTGTGAAAACAAGCAGTCTAGTAGACTGGGTTTGGAATTTGTCAAAAAGCCTCTTCCCCAGACTGTTGTCACTTGCCATGTCAGGAATTTCTCTAGAAAAGCAACATTCACAGGGCTTGTCATTATTTGACCTGACTTAGAGCCTTGGCTCAGTAGGCAAAGTTCTATCACCATGGCATTTGTTGAAATCAATCACTGGCAGTTGTTTAACATTGCAGTTGCCTAAGGCAGTGAAACTAGTTGGGTCAAATAAGATGTTGGCCAAAATGCTTAAGAAAATCTATGTGATGAGATGTCTATAGGGGGATTTGAAAAACTCCAATACACTCCTAGGAATCTAGAAGGACTTGAATGTGTGCAGGGATCTAGAAGGCCATGCACATGTTTGTGCCCAGGAAAGACCTAAGAAGACCCTAATCTATCATTTCTGACTGACCTTGAGGCTCTGCATAAGCAGGAAGTGAAGGCTAAGACTGAGTTGCCAGAACATTGAAAGTGTGTCCCAAAGCATACACAGAACCCCTCAGCAAAGGCTGACAGGTTTATTGGTGCAGGGAATTTAAGGAAATCTTTGTACAATCACTAGACAACTACTAAGGTAACTGAGCAGAGACTGCAGTGCCTGCACATGACAGGGAATGTAGACTTTACAGAACTAGTCAAGGAAAGTCACTAGGCAAGCAAAGAATAACACCAACATCAATAATAACAACAATAAAACAGCAACAACAACAAACCCTGAGGGGTGGGAGAAATCTGATATCTAGAGTTGCCATATTATATAATGCAAAACATCTAGTTTTGAACAAAAAAATTATGATACAGGCAAATAAACAGGAAAAGTATAGCCCACAAAGGGGGAAAAAAGAAATCAATAGAAATTGTTCCTGAGGAAGACCACATATTGGTCTTAATAGACAAAGACTTCAAATTGGCTGTTACAAATATGTTCAAAATACTATAGGAAGCCATATCTACATAATTAAAGGAAATTATGAGAACAATGTCTTGCCAAATAGAGAAGATCAATAAAAAGATAGAAATATTAAAAAGCACCAAATAGGTATTCTGGAGTTGAAAAGTACAATAACAGAAATGAAAAAAAAAATCAATAGAGGGACTCAATAACAGACTCAAGCTGGCAGAAAAAAAGAATCAGTGAACTTGAAAATAGATATGGATGGCTGATAATGGCTTCCAAAAATATGCCTATGTCCTAATCCCTGGAACCTATGACTGTTACTTAATTTGCAAAATGGGTCTTTGCAGATGGGATTAAGTTAAGGATCTTGAGATGAGGAGAATATTCTGCTGGGCTGTGAATGCTATCACAAGTGTCCTTACAACAGAGAGATAGAAGGAGATCACATACACGTGTGCGTGCACACACACACACACACACACACACACACGAGAAGAAGATGTGAAGATGGAAGCAGAGGTTGGAGTGATGCAGCCTCAAGCTAAGGAATGCTGGCAGGCAACAGAAGCTGAAAGAGGCAAGAAATGAATTCTCCCTTAGAGCCTCTAGAGGGAGCATGGCACTGCTGACACCTTCATTTCAGACTTTTGGCCTTCAGAACTGTGAGAGAATAAATTTCTGTGTTTAAGCAACAGAATTTGTGATAATTTATTACAGCAGCCATAGAAAACCAATGCAATAGGTAAGTTCAAATTATGCGCTGTGAGAAACAAGCAAAGAATGAAGAAAAATGAACAGAAGCTCATAGACCTGTGAGGCACCATCAAACTTACAAATATGTTTATGAGGGAGAGGCTGAGAAGGAGAGAAGAAAAAAAAGGACATAAGAAATATTTGAATAAAAAATGGTCCAAACTTTCCAAATTTGATGAAAAACCATCTACAAATCTAAGAAAGCCAGCAAACTTTAAATAGGATAAGACTCCAAGGGATCCAGAGCTAGACAAATCATATTAAAACTGGCAAAAGGGACTTCCTGGTGGTGCAGTGGTTAAGAATCCATCTGCCAATGCAGGGGACACGGGTTCAAGCCCTGGTCCGGGAAGATCCTACATGCCATGGAGCAACTAAGCCCATGCACCACAACTACTGAGCCTGTGCTCTAGAGCCCACAAGCCACAACTACTGAAGCCTGTGCACCTAGAGCCTGTGCTCTGCAACCAGAGAAGCCACTGCAATGAGAAGCCCGCACACTGCAACAAAGAGTAGCCCCCACTCACCACAACTAGAGAAAGCCTATGTGCAGCAACGAAGACACAACACAGCCACAAATAAATAAATAAATAAATAAATAAATTTATTTTAAAAATACTGGCAAAAGATGAAGACAAAGAGAACGTCTTGAAAGCAGCAAGAGAAAAACAACTCATCACATACAAGGGATCCACATAAAATTAACAGCTGACTTCTCAACAGAAACCATTGAGACCAGAAGGTAGTGGGATGCCATATTCCAAGAGCTAAAAGAAAATATCTGTTAACCAAGAATTCTAGATCCAGAAAAAATAATCCTTCAAAAAAAAGGAGAAATTAAGACATTCCCAGATGAACAAAAATTTAGAGAATTTGTCTCTATCAGATCTGCCCTACAAAAAGTACTAAAGGAAATTCTTCAGGCTGAAATAACAGGACACTAGACAGTGACACAACATCACGTGAAGAAGTAAGGAACACCAATAAAGGTAAATATATAGGTATATACAAAATATAGTAAAAAATGTATTTTTATTTGTAACTCTTTCATTCTCCAAATGATGTAAAATACAACTACATAAGGCAACCATTGTAAAACTGTGTTGATGAGCATATAATTTTAAAGATGTAATTTGCATGACAATAATAGTACAACATAAGGGAGGAAATGGAAGTATATTGGAGCAAAGTATTTTCATACTACTGAAATGAAGTTGGTACTAATCCAGTCTAGATTGCTTTAAGTTAAGATGTTAAATGTAATCCTCACAAGCAAAATAAGAAAATGGCTCAAAAATTAGAATAAAAGAAACAAGGGAATTAAAACGGTACACTAGAAAATATCTATTTAACACAAAAAAGGCAGAAATGGAGAAACAGAACAAAAAGATAAGGAAAACAAATAGCAAAATGGCAGATGTAAATCTTATTTTATCCATAATCATATTAAACGTAAAAGGATTAGGGGACTTCCCTGGTGGCCCAGGGTAAAGAATCCACCTTCCAATGCAGAGGACGCGGGCTCGATTCCTGGTCAGGGAACTAAGATCCCACATGCTGTGGGGCAAATAAGCACATGTGCCGCAACTACTGAGCTCACGCACCTCATCTAGAGAGCCCACGTGCCACAAACTACAGAGCCCAAGCGCCACAACTAGAGAAGAGAAAACTTGCATGCCACAACTAGAGAGGAGCCTATGCACCACAACAAAGAGCCTGCTCATTGCAACGAAAGATCCTGTGCACCTCAATGAAGACAGTGCGTGCCGCAACTAAGACCTGACACAGCCTAAATAAATAAACAAAATATATTTTTTTAAAAAAGTAAAAAGATTAGAACCCCTAATGAAATGCACAGAAATGATTTAAAAAATAATCCAATCATACTGTCTAGAAGAAACACACTTTAGAGGCAAAGATACCAATAAGTTCAAAGAGGATAGAAAAGAGGTAAACCACGAACTTAGTGACCAAAAGGGAGCTGGAATGCCTGTACTAATATCAGACAAAATTGGCTTTAAGGCAAAAACTGTTATTAGAGACAGGTACATTTTATAATGACAAAAGAGTCAATCCTTTAAGAAGACATAATTATAAATATATATGCACCTCAAAACAGTCTTAAATTACGTGAAACAAAAACAGAATTGAAAGGAGAAATAGACAATTCAACAATAATAATTGGAGATTTCAACACTCCACTTTCAATAATGTATAGGGCAACCAGGCAGAAGATCAAGAAATAAATAGAAGACTTGAGCACAATGCTTTAAATCAACTAGACCTAGCAGAGACCTATAGAATCATTCACCCAACAACAGCAGAATACATTCTTCTCATGTGCCCATGAAACATTCATCAGGATAGACCATATGTTAAACCATAAAAAAGCCTCAATAATTTAAAAGGATTGAAATTATCCAAAGGCTGTTCTCTGACTGCAAAGCAGAAGGAAATTTGGAAATTATGTTGGAATTAAACATCACATCACTGACTAACCAATGGATCAAAGAGGAAGTCACAGGAAAACTTAGAAAAATACTTTAATATGAATGAAAATGAAAACACAACACACCAAAACATATAGGATGCAGTGAAGCAGTGCTTAGAGGGAAATTTACAGCTATAAATATATTAATAAAGAAACATCTGAGACCAGCAACCTAGCTTTGTACCTTAGAAGCTAGAAAAAGAAGAGCACACTAAACCCAAACTAAGAGAAGGAAGGAACGTAAAGAATAGAGTAGAAATAAATGAAATAAAGAAGAGAAAACTAATAGAGAAAATCAATGAAACCAAATGTTGATTCTTCAAAAACATCAGCAAAATTGACACACCTTAACTAGAGTGACCAAGAAATAAAAAGAGAGAGAAGATCCTAATTACTAAAATCGGGAATGCAAGAAGAGATATTACTATCGACCTTATAGAAATTAAAAGGATAATAAGGGAATACTATGAACACCTGCATGCCAACAAATAACATAACCCAGATGAAATGGACAAATTCCTAGAAAGACATAAATATATTGCAGATAAGAATATAAAATGGTGCCACCAGTTTTTGAAAAACAGTCTGGCTGTTCCTCAAAAAGTTAAACATAGAGTTGCCATACGCTTTATCAATTCTACTCTTAGGTATATACACAAGAGAAATGAAAATATGTGTCTATACACCAACTATCCATAATAGTCAAAAGGTGTGAACAACCCAAATGTCCATCAACTGATGAATGTATAAATCAATGCAGTATATCCACATCAGAAAATATTATTCCGCAATGAAAGGAATGAAGTACTGAAACACACTACAACATGGATAAACCTTGAAAACACTCCAACTTTGGAACCCAATACAGGCAGAACCACACCCCACCACCATATACGCACAGACATATACACACACACATTCTCTCTCTCTCTACCAGCAACCTCACTCTGTGGCCTTGGGCATGCCATGTACCTTCCATGGCTTGTGAATACTAAACGTTTTTTCAAAGTTCCCTGACGGTTGTTGCTGAGGTTCATCTTGCAAGCAAAATAAGAACCACAAGGGATGGTCCAGCCACAACATTGGCTCTGGTTAAGGAAATATCTGTGGGGGCTCGCCCAAAAGTAGTAGGGCCCAGGTGAGTGCCCCCAAGCATTTCTCGCTGATAGCATCACAATTGATAGGCTGAGATCTACACGAAACAACACACATACTGGTAAACTTTCTTTTAAGTTTCAGAAATGTGAAATTGAGAGGAAGATTATTTGTCCTTACAATATCATTCCTTTTGATTGTTTCATGGGTTGATTCATTCACCTCTGAAACCTCCCATCACAAAGTTGCAGTCTCCTCAGGTACAATTAAAAAACGCACGTTCATACTCTCTTCCATTGCTCTAATTTTCCTCACAATTTTCACATATTCACTTGCAGCATTTTAGAACTATTTATATGTCATAACAGCTAATGGGTAATTTACACAAATTATGAAAGCAAGTGTAAAATGTGAATGAATGTTCTAATTTCATACTTTTACATGTACCTGTCCAAGTTTCCCAGCACTACTTACTGAAGAGGCTGTCTTTTCTCCACTGTATATGCTTGCCTCCTTTATCAAAGATAAGGTGACCATATGTGCGTGGGTTTATCTCTGGGCTTTCTAGCCTGTTCCATTGATCTATATTTCTGTTTTTGTGCCAGTACCAAACTGTCTTGATTACTGTAGCTTTGTAATAAAGTCTGAAGTCAGGGAGCCTGATTCCTCCAGCTCCATTTTTCGTTCTCAAGATTGCTTTGGCTATTCGGGGTCTTTTGTCTTTCCATACATATTGTGAAATTTTTTGTTCTAGTTCTGTGAAAAATGCCAGTGGTAGTTTGATAGGGATTGCATTGAATCTGTAGATTGCTTTGGATAGTAGAGTCATTTTCACAATGTTGGTTCTTCCAATCCAAGAACATGGTATATCTCTCCATCTATTTGTATCATCTTTAATTTCTTTCATCAGTGTCTTATAATTTTCTGCATACAGGTCTTTTGTCTCCTTAGGTAGGTTTATTCCTAGATATTTTATTCTTTTTGTTGCAATGGTAAACGGGAGTGTTTTCTTAATTTCACTTTCAGATTTTTCATCATTAGTGTATAGGAATGCAAGAGATTTCTATCCATTAATTTTGTATCCTGCTACTTTACCAAATTCATTGATTAACTCTAGTAGTTTTCTGGTAGCATCTTTAGGATTTTCTATGTATAGTATCATGCCATCTGCAAACAGTGACAGCTTTACTTCTTCTTTTCTGATTTGGATTCCTTTTATTTCTTTTTCTTCTCTGATTGCTGTGGCTAACACTTCCAAAAGTATGAAATTAGAACACTCCCTGACACCATACACAAAAATAAGCTCAAAATGGATTAAAGACCTAAGTGTAAGGCCAGACACTATCAAACTCTTAGAGGAAAACATAGGCAGAACACTCTATGACATAAATCACAGCAAGATCCTTTTTGACCCAGCTCCTAGAGAAATGGAAATAAAAACACAAATAAACAAATGGGACCTAATGAAACTTAAAAGCTTTTGCACAGCAAAGGAAACCGTAAACAAGACCAAAAGACAACCCTCAGAATGGGAGAAAATATTTGCAAATGAAGCGATTGACAAAGGATTAATCTCCAAGATTTACAAGCAGCTCAATAACAAAAAAACAAACAACCCAATCCAAAAATGGGCAGAAGACCTAAATAGACATTTCTCCAAAGAAGATATACAGATTGCCAACAGACACATGAAAGAATGCTTAACATCATTAATCATTAGAGAAATGCAAATCAAAACTACAGTGAGATATCATCTCACACCAGTCAGAATGGCCATCATCAAAAAATCTAGAAACAATAAATGCTGGAGAGGGTGTGGAGAAAAGGGAACACTCTTGCACTGTTGGTGGGAATGTAAATTGATACAGCCACTATGGAGAACAGTATGGAGGTTCCTTAAAAAACTAAAAATAGAACTACCATACGACCCAGCAATCCCACTACTGGGCTTATACCCTGAGAAAACCATAATTCAAAAAGAGTCATGTACCAAAATGTTCATTGCAGCTCTATTTACAATAGCCAGGACATGGAAGCAACCTAAGTGTCCATCATCAGATGAATGGATAAAGAAGATGTGGCACATATATACAATGGAATATTACTCAGCCATAAAAAGAAATGAAATGGAGGTATTTGTAGTGAGGTGGATGGAGTTAGAGTCTGTCATACAGAGTGAAGTAAGTCAGAAAGAGAAAAACAAATACAGTATGCTAACACATATATATGGAATCTAAGGGGGAAAAAAGGTCATGAAGAACCTAGTGGCAAGACGGGAATAAAGACACAGACCTAGTAGAGAATGGACTTGAGGATATGGGGAGGGGGAGGGGTAAGATGTGACAGGGTGAGAGAGTAGCATAGACATATATACACTACAAATGTGAAATAGATAGCTATTGGGAAGCAGCCGCATAGCACAGGGAGGTCAGCTCGTTGCTTCGTGACCACCTAGAGGGGTGGGATAGGGAGGGTGGGAGGGAGGGAGATGCAAGAGGGAAGAGATATGGGAACATATGTATATGTATAACTGATTCACTTTGTTATAAAGCAGAAACTAACACACCATTGGAAAGCAATTATACTCCAATAAAGATGCTTAAAAAAATGTGAATGAATGAAATAGAAACAAGAAAACCTCAAATCCATAGAAAGCTGTTAAAATGTCTGCAGAGCAACACAGCTTGATTGTTACTATGACATGCATACAATTCAGAGGGTGGATAATAAACAATAAATCTCTCTCCCCCGCACAACCACCTCATAGAACAACCCCCTCACATTTACACTCACACACATAGTCTGGATGATGGAGAAGCAATAATGCCATTGTCTTCTTTCATGAAGCTTTTCTGAACACTGAAGAGTTTTTTTTAATGTCAAATTTTATAGTTTGCATGTACAAACATAGTTTTTGTTCTCTCCAAGGCCAATATAACATTGGTAAACTTTATGTCTACCAATATAAATAACAGTACCAAAGCGGAGAGGGAATTAATAGAAGGGGCTAGACCGAGAAGAGGAACCAAGTTCTGTGGCAGAACTGAGGAGCGAGAAACAACAGAGGGAGGAATGCAAGATTGTAGGAAGAAAGAGAGCATTTACTCTCTGGTGGCTTCTTATGACATCCCAGTAACATTTCTGAGGTGGGAGGCAAGTTCCCAGACTTGCAGTTCAAGCCTAAACCTTGCCCATTGGACCAGGTTCTGGAGCTGACGGGGAGGTGAAATGACTGGAGACTTAGCTCCTCTTCAATTTACTCATGTTCCCTATCTTAGGTCAGCTGGAGTGCCACTAGCCCACATGGCACCTTTGGAAGATTAATAAGATTAGAAGAATTGTAAAGATTAGAAGATTGCTCTTTGGGGAAAACAGAGCCCTGGGCAAGAGAACACACCTTGGCAAGTGGAATATGGGCTGGATCTCATATTTCCTCCTTACCTGTGTCCATGACTTCCTTGGGGCTTAGCATTCAGTGCAACAATTTCTTGCCCCAGTCTCTGGTGTACCAGACGGAGTCCTAACACAGAAGCTGAATGACCTACAGTAAGAATAACCTTTTACCTGACAACTGGCTACATACCTACCTACAACCCCCCCCACACACACACATTTATGACTTGAAACCTACCGAAAGTTTTACCAAGAAAACCTACTTTGATTCACTCTTGATATTTTCTATTCTATTCAAAAAACCTGGTTAAGGTCCACTAAAATGATTGTATGATCCTCTAAGAGATTGTAACCTGCTGTTTGAAAAAACACTGTCTTACTGGGGTAATAGCAATTCGAAGGATTGCCATATGAGCTTGATGGAGACATGGCAAGCCTCAGTTTTCTCATCTGTGCACTGGGAATAGTAGTGCTACCTACCTCATATGGTAGAATCTAGCTAAAAGGACTGAAGGACACTAGAACAGGTTCAGAAAGAGTACGCTGTAGAGAGGATTCAAACCCAGGATCCATGATGAACCTTTGAAGGATATGATCTTCATCTTTGAGTCTCTAAAGTCTGATCACTCATTATGTGAGGTCCCAAGAGTAGAAGACATAGGGAACCAATTTCAACTTTCCACTGTCAGAGGTGTCCATAAATAGAATCAGATTCTTCTGGAAGGTGTGTGTTGCTTGTCACTGGAGAAATTCCACACAGACTAGATAACTAGTGGCAGCGTGACATCATGGAAAAACTTGAGTGTGAATACTGGCTTAGTTACAGACTGCATAGCTTTGTGCAAATCTCTTCACCTCTTTAAGACTCAGTTTCCACATTTGTGAAGTGTAACTCTTTTTAACAGTAAATGATATAATGTGTGCAAAATGCCTAGCCAAGGGTCTGAAACACAGTAACACTTCATTCATTGTCACTCTTGTTCTTTATCAGGGATATAGAAGAAATTAAGGCATAATGAGTATCTAAGAGGGGAGTGATCACATCTAGCTGGGAAGTTGGATTAAGTGACCTTTGGGGTTCTTCCTGCCCAGATCTTCTATGATTCTAGGATCTGAGGCTTCAAGACTGGGGAACTGGAAAATCATATCAGATTTGGAGCTGAAAAGGAAAGTGAAAGCCCATTTGTTAATATGCGGTCATCATCTCCAAAGATACTGATCAGACATTTTTACTGTGTCAGATGGAAAAATAGAGTCTGAGAAACCTTCCTGGGCCTCACATGCCACCAATCCCAAAACTCTTCAACTGGAGGTTTTTTATAGGCCAGCACTTAACATGGACACTAACCCAGTCACTGGGCTAGGCTCCAGGCTCCAAGAGTGCCAACAGAAACTCCTTCTGGTCCCAGGAACTTTGGTTTTCTAGCAATCCCAGAGCACTGCATTCTCCTTCTAAGAGCCACCGTTGGAGATGGCCATAGGCTGACTTCCCTGAGACCCTGTGTTTTTCTTTCCATGTATTTCCCACTATGCCCAGCACTGGTTGGCATAGATGTTAGAGACACTTTTAAATAGGTTTCTCCCTTCAGTCCTCACTTTGACTTATCTATTAGGCAATAAATACACCAAGCTGACACTCACTGAGTGCCCACTTTGTGTCAAGCTCTGTACTAGGCCCATGGGTTAGAGAGATGAACCAGCTATTGTTATTATTATCTCTAATTTACAGACAAGGAAATAGGATCAGAAGGAATCCCTTCTCTATTTCCACTCTCTCTTCTGGCACCACTCTCTTCTGCCCACCTACTCCTTTTCACCGTGATCCAGCCACACTGGCCTCCTTTTTGTTTCTCTAATAGCCCAACCCTCTTCTCATTTCAAGGCTTTTTTACTAGTTGTTACTTCTTCCTGAAATGCTCTTCTCCTGCTTCTCTGAGTAGTTGGCTTCCTCTTATCCTTTCTTTAGGTCTCAGCTGATAAACTTTCCCTAGCCACCCCTTTTTCAGTTACTCTCTAATATGTCATCCTATTTATTCCCTCAGAACATTATTCAACACAAGTGTTAGTTTTCTTATTTATTTATTTACTTCATGTTTATCATGTGTCTCCTCCCTTGCCTGTCCCTCTTCACTAGAATTTAAGCTCCTTATACATTGAATCTTTGTCTTGTTCACTGTTCCATCCTCAGCAACAAGCACAGAGTTTGGCACAAAGTAGGTACTTGACAATGTCTGTTGATTGACAGACTGAACTGTAGTAAAATTGTGGGAGTGTTTATCTAACTACTCTTAGCACAGTGCTTGACACTTAGTAGGTGCCCATGTAATGTTTATTGAATGGATGAGAGACTGAATGAATGAACTTGCCCAAGGATGATCAGCTACTAAGAGGAAGAGTTAGAATTCTCTGGAGTCTTATAAACCTTGGACTCTTTCCATTCTATCTCCTCCTCTCCAACTCCTCAACCTCCAGTACCATCTTTGCCTATAGAATTGAAATAACAGTCCTTCTGCCAGCTGTGGAGCCCCAAACTTACTTCTCAGTCCTCTGTTTTCTTATTAATCATTACGTGATTAGTATCACTAATCAGCAGTTACAATTATCTGTGTTGATCATTGAAGATAGCAAAGACCACTCTCCACCATAGGAGACAGACTGTAATGCAGCCCCCATCACCCTCTCCCCCAGCACACACAAGTGGGAAAGCAGGTTATGATCTCAAGACCAGGGGCTATGTTGATGAAGAGGCCAGACCCAGAGAGCCACCTCTTTTGTTTACTAATTTGTAAGGCCTCCACTAACACAGGGAGGCTTCAAAAAACGCCACACCCTCATTCAGTGTTACCAAGACTCTGGCTGTTTCTTTGGGAAGTTGAAAAACAACTGGTTAATGGGCTCTTGTTCACTTTCGTCTAGTTGTTTGGTCTTAATCAGTGAGCACTTAGAATGGACAATATTAATAACAACCTTTCAAATCCACCTGCAGCCTCTTCCAGAGACCTGGCAAATGTTTAAGTGATGACACCCCTATTATGTCAATTAAAAACCTCTGAATGTTGTTTATTTCCCTACCCAACTGAAACTACTGCTGGGGAAAGGATTAACTTCTTTGATGGAGAAATCCTACCTGTGGTTACCAATATGCTGAGAAAAGTCTTACTGGCATGTATTTTGATACTTGCAAAATTTTAATCTACCAATCTAAATACCTCCTTTCCCCTACCTGGAAATCGTTTTGATTGTGGTGGATACCTTCAAGAAGATGATGTATTTTTACCCCTGCCTCCACTCCACTCTTCAACTTGCCAACAGCCACAGCTATTTTGCTCACCACGAGGATGTCCAGCCTCTGAGGATTTCCCGGCCACTCAGATAGAGACCAACTTTTATTCCTTCTCAAGAGTTTTCAAAAGCAGTTTTTCCACTCAAAGGCAATCAAGTGGAACCAAAAACCATGATTAAAAAACAGAATTACTTGGTTGAAATGATTGACAGCCTTGGGTACAACCCTCTTAGCCATCACCTTGATTGCTGTACTTGAGGACACTCAATGGAACCATTTGGGGATTCTCAGAGCAGTTTAAAAACCACCGCCTGATGTTGAATGTTCACCTGCTAACATGACTGAGTCCATTCAGCTTATTGCTGCAGAATGTGTAACAGATCACTGCAACTATTTATTGAGCACTTAGCATGTGCCAGACCATGTTGAGTGCTCTAGATATCTTTTCATTCAGTCCTTACCACAACCATATGAGGTAGGTAGCACTACTATTCCCAGTGCACAGATGAGAAAACTGAGGCTTGCCATGTCTCCATCAAGCTCATATGGCAATCCTTCGAATAGCTATTACCCCTAGTAAGAGAGTATTTTTTCAAACAGCAGGTTACAGTCTCTTAGAGGATCATGCAATCAATTTAGTGGACCTTAACCAGGTTTTTTGAATAGAATAGAAAATATCCGAGTGCATTAAACTGTTTTTTTTTTGGTAAAACGTTGGTTTCAAGTCATAAATATGCATGTGTGTGTGTGTGTGTGTGTGTGGGTGGGTGGGTGGGTGTGTGTAGGAGGATATGTAGCTGGTTGCCAGGTAAAAGTTTTTTCTTACTGCGGGACATTCAGCTTCTGTCTTTATTTTAAAGTCTATTTTGCCTGATATAAGAATTGCAACTCTGGCTTTATTTTGATTTCCATTTGCCTTTTTCCATCCCTTCACTTTCAGTCTGTATGTGTCTCTAGATCTGAATTGAGTCTCTTGTAGGCAGCATATATACAGGTCTTGTTTTTGTATCCATTCAGTCAGTCCATGTCTTTTGGTCAGAACATTTAATCCACTTACATTTAAGGTAATTATCAATATGTATGTTTCTATTGCCATTTTGTTAATGTTTTGGATTTGTTTTTGTAGGCCTTTTTTGTTTCTTTCTTCTTTTGTTCTCTTCTCTGTGATTTGATGACCATCTTTAGTGTTATGTTTGAATTCCTTTTTATTTTTTTGTATATATCTATTATAGATTTTTGTTTTGCAGTTACCATGAGGTTTTTGTATGAGTCTATATTTATACATGCTTGTTTTAAGTTGCTGATCTCTTAATTTCAAAAGCATTTTAGATATCCTGTAACTGTACTCTCTTCCCTCACGATTACTATTTTTGATTTTATATTTTCCATCTAACTGTTTTGTGTATCCCTTAACTGCTTATTGTGGATACAAATGATTTTACTACTTTTGTCTTTTAACCTCCCAACTAGCTTTGCACATAGATGATTTCCTACCTTTGTTGTAGGTTTGTCTTTACCAGTGAGCATTTCCATTTTGTAATTTTCTTGTTTCTAGTCATGGCCTTTTCTTTTCCACCTAGGGGAGTTCCTTCAGCATTTGTTGTAAAGCTGGTTTGGTGATGCTGAATTCTTTTAGCATTTGCTTGTCTGTAAACTTTTGATTTCTCAATAAAATCTTTTTTTTTTATTTGGAGTATAGTTGATATACAATGTTGTATTAGTTTCATGTGTACAGCTAAGTGAATCAGTTATACATATACATATATCAACTCTTTTTTGATTCTTTTCCCATATAGGTCATTACAGATTATTGAGTAGAGTTCCCTGTGGATACAGTAGGTCCTTATTAGTTATTTTATATATAGTACTGTGTATATGTCAAAACCAATCTCCCAGTTTATCCTTCCCCCCTTCCGCCTGGTAACCATGTTTGTTTTCTACATCTGTGACTCTATTTATGTTTTGTAAATAAGTTCATTTGTACCATTTTTCAAGATTCCACTTATAAGCAATATCATATGATATTTGTCCTTCTCTGTCAGACTTCACTCAGTATGACAATCTCTAGGTCCATCCATGTTGCTGCAAATGGTATTATTTCATTCTTTTTTATGGCTGAGTAATATTCCATTGTGTATATTTACCACATCTTCTTTATTCATTCCTCTGTTGATGGACATTAGGTCCATGTCCTGGCTAATGTATTTTGTTTGTTTGTTTGTTTTTCCTTAGAGCAATCAATCTTTTTAATTTTTGTTTTTCTTTTTTTTTTGGTTTTATTTTAACTTTTTATTTTATATTGGAGTATAGTTGATTAACAATGTTGTATTAGTTTCAGTTGTACAACAAAATGATTCAGTTATACAAATACATGTACCTTTCTTTTTCAAATTCTTTTCCCAGTTAGGTGGTTACAAAATATTGATCAGAGTTCCCTGTACTGTACAGTAGTTTCTTGTTGGTTATCCATTTAAATATAGCAGTGTGTACATGACAATCCCCAAATTCCTAACTATCCCTTCCCCCCACATTCTCCCCTGGTAACCATAAGTTCATTCTCTAAGTCTGGTTCTGTTTTGTAAATATGTTCATTTGTATCATTTTTGTTTTAGAGTTCTCATAGAATCTATATCATACAATATTTCTCTTTCACTGTCTGACTTACTTCAATCAGTATGACAATCTCTAGGTCCATCCATGTTGTTGCAAATGGCATTATTTCATTCTTTGTTGTGGTTGAGTAATATTCCTTTGTATGTATGTACCACATCTTTTTTATCCATCTTCTGTCAATGGACATTTAGCCTGCTTCCATGTCCTGGCTATTGTAAACAGAACTGAAATGAACATTAGAGTGCATGTATCCTTTCAGACTTTTTTCTCCAGGTATATGCCTAGGAGTGGGATTGCAGGATCATATGGTAGCTGTATTTTTAGTTTCTTAAGGAATGTTCATATTGCTTTCCATAGAGGCTGCACCAATCTACATTCACACCAACAGTGTAGGAGGATTCCCTTCTCTCCACATCCCCTCCAGCATTTATTGTTTGTGGATATTTTGATGATAGCCATTATGACTGGTATGAGGTGATATCTCATTGAAGTTTTGATTTGCATTTCTCTAATAATTAGCAATGTTGAGTATCTTTTCACATGCCTCTTGGATATTCGTATATCTTCTTTGGGGAAATGTCTATTTAGGTCTTCTGCCCATTTTTTTGATTGGATTTTGTGTTTTGATGATATTAAACTGCATGATCTGTTCATAAATTTTGGAGACTAATACCTTGTCAGTCACATCATTTGCAAATATTGATATTTTCTCCCATTCTGTGGGTTGTCTTTTAATTCTGTTTATGGTATCCTTTGCTGTGCAAAAGCTTTTGAGCTTCATTAGGTCCCATCTGTTTATTTTTGTTTTTATTTCCATTACTCAGGGAGATGGATCAAAAAAGTTATTGCTGTGATTTATGTCAGAGAGTGTTCTGTCTAAGTTTTCCTCTAAGAGTTTTATAGTGTCCGGTCTCACATTGAGGTCTTTAGTCCATTTTGAGTTTATTTTTGTGCATGGTGTTAAAGAATGTCCTAATTTTATTTTTTTACATGTAGCTATCCAGTTTTCCCAGCACCATTTGTTGAAGAGACTGTCTTTCCACCATTGTATAGTCTTGCCTCCTTTGTCATAGATTAATTGACTATAAGTGTATGGGTTTATTTCTGGACTTTCTATTTGTTCCATTGAGCAGTATTTCTACTTTTGTGCCAGTACCATGCTCTCTTGATGACTATAGCTTTGTAGTATAGTCTGAAGTCAGGGAACCTGATTCCTCTAGCTCCGTTTTTGTTTCTCAATATTGTTATGGCTATTCGGGGCCTTTTTTGTCTCCATACCAATTTAAAGATTTTTTGTTCTAGTTCTGTGCCACTGGTAATTTATAGGGATTGCATTGAATCTGTAGATTGCTTTGGGTAGTATAGTCATTTTCACAATATTGATTCTTCCAATCCAAGAACATTGTATATCTTTCCATCTGGTTGTGCCATCTTTGATTTCTTTCATCAGTATCTTATAGATTTCTGCATAGAGGTCTTTTGCCTCATTAGGTAGGCTTATTCCTAGGTATTTTATTCTTTTTGATGCAATGTTAAATGGGATTGTTTCCTCAATTTCCCTTTATGATCTCTCATTGTTAGTGTACAGGAATGTGAGTGGTTTCTGTGTATTAATTTTGTATCTGCAACTTTACCAAATTCATTGGCTCTAGTAGTTTTCTGGTAGCATCTTTAGGATTTTCTATGTAGAGTATCATGTCATCTGCATACAGTGACCGTTTTACTTCTTCTTTTCCAGTTTTGATGTCTTTTATTTCTTTTTCTTCTCTGATTGTTTTGGCTAGGACTTCCAAATCTATATTGAATATTAGTGGTGAAAGCAGACATCCTTGTCTTGTTCCTGATCTTAGAGGAAGTGCTTTTAGCTTTTCACCATTGAATATGATGTTAGCAGTAGGTTTGTTGTATATGGCCTTTATGATGTTGAGGTAGGTTCCCTCTATGCCCACTTTCTGGAGAGTTTTTATCATAAATGGCTGTAGAATTCTGTCAAAAGCTTTTTCTGCATCTATTGAGATGATCATATGGTTTTTATTCTTCAGTTTGTTGTTGTGGTATACTGCACTGATTGATTTGCAGATACTGAAAAATCCTTGCATCCCTGGGATAAATCCTTGATCATGGTGTATGATCCTTTTAATGTATTGTTGAATTCAGATTGCTAGTATTTTGTTAAGGATTTTTGGTCTATGTTCATCAGTGATGTTGGCCTGTAATTTTCTTTTTTTGTGGTATCACTGTCTGGTTTTGGTATCAGGGTGATGGTGGCCTCATAGAATGAGTTTCGGAGTTTTCCTTCCCCTTCAATTGTTTTTGAAGAGTTTCAGAAGGGTAGGTGTTAACTCTTCTTTAAATGTTTGGTAGAATTTACCTGTGAAGCCATCTGGTCCTGGACTTTTGCTTGTTGGGGTTTTTTTTTAATTTAATTTTTTTTTTTTTGGCTGTGTCAGGTCTTAGTTGTGGCACATGGGATCTTTCATTGTGGCATGCAGGCTTCTCTCTAGTTGTGGTGAACAGGCTTTTTCTAGTTTTTGCATGTGGGCTCCAGAGCATGTGGTCTCAGTAGGTGTGGCATGCAGGCTCTCTACTTGTGGTATGTGGGCTCCAGAGTGAGCGGGCTAAGTACTTGCAGTATGCAGGCTCTATAGTTGTGGTGCATGGGTTCCAGAGCATGTGGGCTAAGTAGTTACGGCATATGGCAATCAGCTTTTAGTTTCTTTGCTACTGTTTTCTTCATCTCTATTTCATTTATTTCTGCTCTGATCTTTATGGTTTCTTTCCTTCTACTAACTTTAGGTTTTGTTGATTCTTCTTTCTCTAGTTGCTTTAGATGTAATGTTAGGTTGTTTATTTGAGATTTTTCTTGTTTCCTCAGGTAAGATTTTTTTGCTATAAGCTTCCCTGCTAGACTGCTTTTGCTGCATCCCATAGGTTTCGGATCATGATGCTTTCATTGCCATTTGTCTGTAGGTATTTTTTGATTTATTCTTTGATTTCTTTAGTGATCCATTGGCTGTTTAGTAACATATCATTTAGTCTCCACTTGTTTCTGTTTTTTAATTTTTTCCTGTAATTTATTTCTAATCTCATGGCTGTGGTTGGAAAAGAAACTTGATATGATTTCAATTTTCTTAAATTTACTGAGACTTGAATTGTGGCCATATAGGTGATCTGTCCTGGAGAATGTACCATGTGCACTAGAGAAGAAAGTGTATTCTGCTGTTTTTGGGTGGAACACTTATAAATATCAATTAAGTCCATCTGGTCTAATGTGTCATTTAAGGCCTGTGTTTCCTTATTGATTTTCTTTTTTTTTAATTTTTATTGAATGTTGATTTAGTTTCAGGCATAGAGCAAAGTGATTCGGTTATACATATACATATATTCACTCCTTTTTAGATTCTTTTCCCATATAGGTCATTACAGAGTATTGAGTAGAATTCCCTGTGCTATGTGGTAGCTCCTGAATACTTATCTATTTCATATATAGTAGTGTGTATATGTCAATCCCAATCTCCCAATTTATCCCTCCCCTGCTTTCCCCATTTTTAACCAAAAGATTGTTTTTTTCACAGGTGTAACTCTATTTCTGTTTTGTAAATAAGTACAATTACAACATTTGTTAAAATTTCACATGTAAGCAATATCATATGATACTTGTCCTTCTCTGTCTGACTTACTTCACCCAATATGACAATCTGTAGCTCCATCTGTGTTGATGTAAAGGCATTATTTCATTCTTTCTTATGGCAGAGTAGTTTTCCATTGTGTATATGTACCGTATCATCATTATCCATTCCTCTGTCGATGGACATTTAGGTTGCTTCCATATGCTGCAATGAACTCCTTATTGACTTTCTGTCTGGATGATCTGTCCACTGGTGTAAATGGGGTGTTAAAGTCCACCACTATCATTGTGTTACTGTCGATTTCCCCTTTGATGGCTGTTAGCATTTGGCTTATATATTGAGCTGCTCCTATGTTGGGTGCATGTATATTTACAATTGTTATATCTTCTTCTTGGATTGATCCCTTGATCATTATGTAGTGTCCTTCCTTGTCTCTTGCAACAGTCTTTATTTTAATGACTATTTCCTCTGATATGAGTATTGTTAGTCCAGCTTTCTTTTGATTTCCATTTGCATGGAATACTTCTTTCCATCCCCTCATTTTCAGCCTGTACATGTCCCTAGATCTGAAGTGAGTCTCTTGTAGACAGCATATGCACGGGTCTTGTTTTTGTATCCATTCAGCCAGTCTATGTCTTTTGGTTGGAGCATTTAATCCATTTACCTTAAAGTACTTATTATTATGCATGTTCCTATTGACGTTTTCTTAATTGTTTTGGATTCTTTTTGTAGGTCTATTTTCTTCCCTTCCTCTTTTGTTCTCTTCTCTTGTGATTTGATGACTATCTCTGGTGTTGTGTTTGGGTTGCTTTTTCTTTTTTGTGTGTGTATCTATTGTAGTTTGGGGGTTTGCTGTTCCCATGAGGTTTTGATATAGCAGTGTATATAGGTACGAAGTTGTTTTAAGTTGCTGGCCTTTTTCCCGCCTAGAGAAGTTCTTTAGCATTTGTTGTAAAGCTGGTTAGGTGGTGCTGAATTCTCTTAGATTTTGCTTGTCTGTGAAGCTTTAGATTTCTCTGCTGAATCTGAATGAGAGCCTAGCTGGGTAGAGTATTCTTGGTTGTAGGTTCCTCCCTTTCATCACTTTAAATATATCATGCCACTCTTCCCTTCTGACCTGCAGAGTTTTTGCTAAAAAAATCAGCTGAAAACCTTATGGGGATTCCCTTGTATGTTATTTGTTGCTTTTTCTTGGTTGCTTTTAGTACTTTTTCTTTGTCTTTAATTTTTGTCAGTTTGATTAATATGTGTCTCGGCGTGTTCCTCCTTGGGTTCGTCCCATATGGGACTCTGTGCTTCCTGCACTTGAATGAGTGTTTCCTTTCTCATGTTAGGGATGTTTTTGGCTATAATATCTTCAAATATTTTCTCAGGCCCTTTCTCTTTCTCTTCTCCTTCTGGGACCCTATAATGTGAATGCTGGTGTGTGTAATGTTGTCCCAGAGGTCTCTGAGACTGTCCTCATTTCTTTTCATTCTTTTTTCTTTATTCTATTCTGCGGCAATGATTTCCACCACTCTGTCTTCCACCTCACTTTTTCGTTCTTCTGTCTTGGTTATTCTGCTATTGATTCTTCTAGTGTATTTTTCATGCCAGTTATTGTATTGCTCATTTCTGTTAGTTTGTTCTTTAAATCTTCTAGCTCCTTGTTAAACATTTCCTGTATCTTCTCAATCTGTGCCTCCGTTCTTTTCCCGAGATTTTGGATCATCTTTACTATCATTACACTGAATTCTTTTCAGGAAGATTGCCTATCTCCTCTTCATTTAGTTGTTCTTGTGGGTTTTTATCTTATTCCTTCGCTTGCAACATATTTCTCTGTTGTCTCATTTTGTCTAACTTTCTGTGTTTGTGGTCTCCTTTCCACAAGCTGCAGGATCGTAGTTCCTCTTGCTTCTTGTGTCCACCCCTGGTGCATGAAGTTGTTCCAAGTGCTTGTGCAGGCTTCCTGGTGGCAGGGACTGGTGCCTGCCCTCTGGTGGGTGGAGCTGGGTCTTGTCCCTCTGATGGTCAGGGCCATGTCAAGGGGTGTGTTTTGAGGTAGCTGTGAGCTCAGTACAACTTTAGGCAGCGTGTCTGCTGATGGGTGGGGCTGTGTTCCTGTCTTTCTGGTTGTTTGGTCTGAGGCATTCCAGCTCTGGAGCCTGTAGGCTGTTGGGTGGGATTGGATCTTGGTGCCAAGATGGGGACCTCTGGGAGAGCTCACGCTGATCAATATTCTCTGGAGCCTCTGCCACCAGTGTCCTTGCCCCCAGAGAACCTATCCCGGAACAACGATTTAAAAGATGGCTGCTGCCTTTTCAGCAGACTCCATGGAGGACCAGAGAAAATGGAGAATCTTTCCAAAGCTCCCCAGGAACGACAGTTTAAAAGATGGTTGCCTTCTCAACAGAATCCATAGACAACCAGAGATAATGGAACAGAATCTTTCTGATATAGATCACCAGTGTGTTGTAAAAGGATATAACTCACGAACAGCCATATAGAGGAGATGCATAAGACAAGGTATGTGGGAATGGTGTGGATCTTCCATGCTCTCTCCAGGCCTGCCACTCTCCCCTCTCTCCCTCAAATCCTAATGAGAGCCTTGCTGGGTAGAGTATTCTTGGTTGTAGGTTTTTCTCTTTCATCATTTAAAATATATCGTGCCACTCCTTTCTGGCCTGCAGAGTTTCTGCTGAAAAATCAGCTGATAGCCTTATGGGAGTTCCCTTGTATGCTATTTGTTGCTTTTCCCTCGTTGCTTTTAATACTCTCTCTTTGTCTTTACTTTTTGTAATTTTGATTACAATGTGTTGTGGTTTATTCCTCTGTGGGTTAATCCTGTATGGGACTGTCTGTGCTTCCTGGACTTGGGTGACTGTTTCTTTCCCCAGGTTAAAGAAGTTTTCAGCTATTATACCTTCAAATGTTTTCTCCGGGCCTTTCTCTCCCTCTTCTCCTGCTGGGACCCCTATAATGCGAATATTAGCACCCTTGATGTCGTCCCAGTGGTCTCTTAAACTGTTCTCAATTCTTTTCATTCTTTTTTCTTGTTTCTGTTTGGCAGCAGTGATTTCCACTACTCTGTCTTCCAGCTCACTGATCCGTCCTTCTGCCTCACTTAGTCTACTATTGATTCCTTCTAGTGTATTTTTCACTTCAGTTATTGCATTCTTTAATTCTGTTTGGTTTTTCTTTATATTTTCTAATTATTTGTTAAAAACGTCCAATTTCTCACTCTGTGCATTCATTCTCCTCCCAAGTTCTTTGATCATCTTTACGATCATTACTCTGAACTCTTTCCCGAGTAGATTGCCTGTCTCCACCTCACCTAGTTCTTCTTCTGGGGTTTTATCTTGTTCCTTCGTCTGAAACATTTTCCTCTGTCACCTCATTTTGCCTAAATTGATACTTGTATTTTTATGTATGTGGTAGGTTGGTTACGCTTCTCGATCTTGGAGAAGTGGCCCTCTGTAGGAGACATCCTATCTGTCCCTGCAGTGCACTCCCCTCTCACGCCCCCAAGGGCCAGGGGCCAGCTGGTCCCAGGGTAGTGTCTGGCCTGTGTTTGCAGACTTGATCTGCAGGCTGTGAGACTGTAGTTCTCTTGCTGCTGGTGTCTGCCTCCTGGTGGATGAGGCTGCTCTAGAGGTTTGTGTAGGCTTCCTGGTGGGAGGGGCCAGTCCCTGCCCCTTGGTGGGTGGGGCTGGGTCTTGGTCCTCTGGTGGGCAGGGGCTGTGTCTAGGGGTATGTCTAGAGGCGGCTGTGGGTTCAGGAAGTCTTTAGGCAGCCTATCTGCTGATGGGTGGGGCTGTGTCCCCACCCAGTTGGCTGCTTGGCCTGAGGCATCCCAGCACTGGAGCCTTCAGGCTGTTGGGTGGAGCCAGGTCTTGGTGCCAAAATGTCAGCCTCTAGGCGAGTTCACACACATGCATGCTCTCCGATATACCTGCCACCAGTGTCTATGTCCCCAGGGTGGGCCACAGCCACCCCCTGTCTCCCCAGGAGGCCCTCCAAAACCAGCAGGTAGGTCTGGTTTGGGGTCCTATCACAGTACTGCTTTTGCCCTTGGTCCCAGTGCACATGAGAATTTGTGTGCGCCCTTTAAGAGTGAAGTCTCCATTTCCCCCAGTCCTGTGGAGCTCCTGCAATCAAGCCCTGGTGGCCTTCAAAGCCAAATGCTCTGGGGGCTCCTCTTCCTGGTGCCGGACACCTGGGATGGGGGGGGCCTGACATGGGGCTCAGAACTCTCACTCATGTGGGAGAACCTCTGTAGTGTAATTATTCTCCAGTTTGTGGGTCACCCACCCTGGGGGGTATGGGATTTGCTTATGTCATGAGTCTTCCCCTCCTGCTAGTCACATTGTGGTTCTGTCTTTATGTCTTTAGCTGTGGAGGATCTTTCCTGGTAGGTTTCAGTCTTTTTCAACGATGATTGTTCTGCAGATTGTTGTGATTTTGGTGTGCTCATGAGAGGAGGTGAGCTTAGGGTCTTTCTACTCTGCCATCTTGGCTGTTCTCCCCTGGTCAGGGTGCATGGGGCGGCCTCATGCAGGGGCACCTGCGGCCGGGCAGGAGTCTGCCTGCCCGTTGGTCCCATCCTGTTTCCTCCTACTGCCTGAGCGAGCACAGTCTCGCTTCCTCCAGACAGCACTAATATTGTGACTTTAGGCAAATTACTTAACCTCTGAGCTTTAGTTCCTTCATCAGTATGTGGATCTATTAATGCCTAGTTAGAACGATGGTTTGGAGTATAACAGAGATTCCAACTATGTTCACTTCAGAAGTCAGATAGAACTGAAATGCCAATAGGATGGCCCCTTCAACTCCACAGGAGTATGTTTGCATATGAAACCAAGGAGCCTTCTGGGGAAACAGTTACCCTAAAGGGTGGGAGAGTCAAGAATAATGGCTCACTGTTCAGTGGAAAGATTCTGAGTACAGTATAGGGTCTGCCACTCACATTTGCCCAGTCTCTGAGAACCCATTCCTAAGTCTCATGAAAGTAGGACTTAGAGATTTCACTAGCAACTTTGCCTGTGTTACATGGAACTAGTGAAAGTAGAGTCTGCTTTTCCTCATAAAACAGACCAAGTGGCTCAAGAATCAAGCAGAGAAAGGGGGCATCACACCAGGGAGCAAGAGGAAAATGAAGTGAAATGACTGACACCAGGTAGTAATCAGAAGGAATATACTACCACAATACATGAGAACCTCCTGAGGATTCCCAGGTCTCCTTAGGAGGCATTTCAATGTCCTTGACTTCTCACTGAGGGAGTCTGGGTAGAGCTAGGAAAAAAAAAAATTGTTACTATTAATTTGTGGCCCATTTTTTTCCCAGATGATTTTATAATGGAAATTTTCAAGCGTATACACAAATAGAGTATAGTGTGATCAAACCTCATGTACCCACCTCCCAGTTTTAACATTTGTCTGCACATGGCCACTCTATATCTCTCTTTACTCTCTCACCTCCTTATTGGAGTAGTCTGTAGCAAATCCCAAACATCAGTTCATTTCACCCTAAAATACTTCAGTATGTATTTCTAAAAGATAAGGACCCTTTTTTTTCCTCCCAATATTACTGCTGTATCATTATCACAGCTTAAAGAGTTAACAATTCCTAATGTCATCAAATAGTCAATCAGTGCTCAAATTTCCCTGACTTTTCTTGTACTTTACAGTTAGTTTGTTTGAATTGGGATCCAATCCAAGATCTAGAAATTGCATTTCGTTGATTCATATCTTAATTCTCTTTTAACCTACAAATTATCAGTGATAGGCAGATTAATGCCCCCCCCAACATGTCCACATCGTAATCCCTGACAGTAATGAATGCATTAGGTTACATGGCAAAGGGAAATTAAGGTTGCAGGTAGAATTAAGTTCGCTAATTATCTGATCTTAAAATAAGGCGATTATCCTGTATTATCTGGGTGGATCCAGTGTAATCACAAGGGCCCTGAAAAGTGGAAGAGGAAGACAGGAGAGAAGAATCAGAGGGAGATGTGAGTACAGAAGAATGTCAGAGAGATTCAACATTGCTTGCTTTGATGATGGAGGAAGGCGGCCATGAGCCAAGAAATGTGGGCAGTCTCTAGAAGCTGGAAAGCACAAGGAAATGGATTATCCCCTAGAGCCTCCAGAAAGGAAAAGAGCTCTGTCAACACTTTGGTTTTGCCCCAATGATACCCGTGTTGGACCTTTGACTTACAGAACTGTAAGATAATAAATTTGTGTCGTTTTAACCCACCAAGTTTGTGGTAATTTTTTAAAACAGCAAATTGAAAACTAATTCATTCTCTTACTCTCTTTTCTCTCTCTCCATTTATTTCTTGGTGAAACCACATTTGTCCTACAGAATCTCCTACATTCTGAATTTAGTTGATTGCATTCGTGTGGTGTCATTTAACATGTTCCTCTGTCCCTTGTATATCCTGTAATCTGGTAATTACATCTAGAGACTTGATCAGATTCATGTCAACTCATCAACATAGCTACTTCATAGGCATTGAGTGGTCTTCCTTTCCCAGGTGATTCTGAGGCATCCAGTCCATGGACCAGCATTTGGAAACTACTGATCTTGTCTGACTCCTAGGAATATTGAAGCCCAGAGAGAAGATGGGACACACACAAGATCACACAGGAAGTTAGTGGCAGAGATGAGACTATAATTCTGATTTGAAATTCATAATACCACCAGATCCTGGGGCTAGATGGATCCTCAGAAGGTCATTGAGGCAGAGCTCACATAATCAGCTTTTTAGATGATTCAACATTTAGCTCATAGGGTAGCCTCAATCTTACAAAAAGATTTCAAGTCTTTCACCCTAAACTGCTGCCAGAATGGAAAAAAGAAGAGTCAGGTTAACTGGACCCTGGCTAATCTTGCGGTTTGCTCTTCTGGGGAAGCTCTTCCTCAGAGTGACATCCTAGGGTGGTCACCCCAATGCTGCTTCTTGCCACCTTCTGAGTCAGGGTTCAAGAACATAGATAGCCCTTGTGAGAGAATACACTCACAAACACACACGCGTGCGCACATACACACACACACGCACGCATGCGTGCAACTAACATGAGGAGAGTTTGTTTGTTATAATTCGTAAAATCACTGTATCATCCATTATGCCATTTGATCCTCCCCAAAGTCCTGGGAGGTGTTCTGAGCAATAACTATTACCCCCATTTTACACATGAGCAAACTGAGGCTCAGAAAGGTAAAGTGACTTACTCCAGGTCGCAAAGATTTCAGATCTGTCTGACCCCAGCCTCTACATCCTTGGATCCCCCACCCGTGTCTTCTTCCCAAACTAAGCCCCTCATGTGTCCACCTGCAGGCTCAAGTCCATCACAGGTCCTGAGCCAGTCCCCACCAGAGTAACAACTTGGTCAGCAGCTTCTTTGTACTAAGCAATAAGACTTGGAATTAAGATGTATTGCTACCCAGGTCACTAGGGAATAACAGCCACCATTTATTGAGCACCTACCACCTGCTAAGTATTCTTCTAAGCCCTTAGATGGGTTCCCCACCACACTATTTTCCACACTTTATGGAAGAGGAAAATGAGGCTTAAGAGTGATTATTGACTTGCCCAAGATCACACAGCCAATAAGTGGAAGATACAAGATTCAAATTCGAACCAGTCTAACTGTAGACTGCCCTTCTCCCCTACCCATGCTGCCGTAACACATGCAATTCTGAGCACCCATGTGGCCTCTGGGTGGCAGCCCTCACTCCTCTTCACGGAAGGAACAGGAAATGATCGTGATCAGGGTTTAACTGCACTGTGCTAAAGGCTCAGATGAGGTTAGGGACCATGAATGCTAAGCAGGGCCAGGCTACCCAGGGCTGGGAGGTGTTCCCAGCAGCACTTGGCTGCCCGGGACAACATCAGCACTGATCTTTGATTTGAGGTTATCTGGGTAAGATGGAGGAAGGATGGGGACAAGGAGAGCTGAAGGTATTGGCAAATGAAACGCTGAAGCAATGGACCAGGAGGTCCAGGCTAGAGGAGAAAGGCAGGATGGGTCCCAGGCCTGAGGTCTCTGTGGGGTCCAAGAATAGGTAGGCAGAAGGAACTGAGAGAAAGAGGAAGGAGACTGGGAAACATGGTAGGGGTGTGAGGGGCAGAAAGGGGACATGGTGTCATAACATTTCAGAGGTTATGAGGTTATCCCTTTTGGATGTGGACAGATCTTGGAATTGGGAGTTGAGAAGGAGCAGAGATGAAGGTCCAACAAGCTTTGATCTGTGACTGGAGGGAACAAATGCCTTCTCTTGAGATGAGCCTCAGGCAGTAAAGACCATCCTGTCCCTGGAAGGGGTTCAGCCTCAGTCTTCCTAGATGGTATTTGGAGCTGGATTTTTCCCCAAACACAGTTGGCTTGTCCCATGGGACTGAGCTCCTTTATGCCCCCTCCCCTCCATCACAGCTGACTGCCAATGGCCAGAGGCTACCTTTGGTCACGTGGAAGACAAGATCACTTAGGGATGCCTCAGAGAAGAGGGTATCCAGTAGAAGGACATCTAGCTACTTTGATGAATCAGGGCAAAGGTGGCATCAGGAACCTAGAATAGGCTGGAACTCAGGAGGAGACCTCGGTTCTAGCTCTTCCTCTGCAGTAGACTGATTTGTGACCTTGTGCCAGTCCCTTCCTTTCTCTGGGCTTAATGTACCCATTAACATGAGGACGGGTTGGACTAAATGACTCTAAGTACCTTTCCAGCTCTAAATTCCTAGGCTCAAATCTAACAAGGGATCAGCTGTGTAAGGAATGGGAACTAATGTCTGGCAAGTTATGAAGGGATTTTAATGGGATCACACGGGGATTATGGAATTTATTTTTGAAGCTTTAAGGTGTGCTGCCGTTTACTCCTCTGCTTGGCTAGGGACAACTGCTGAGTTTCTTCATACCGAAGTTGATCAAGCTGGTTGCATAACAGGGTAGAGGCTGCTAAGAACCCTAGGCTGGTTGAATACCTATCATATTATTGGGCTCTGAGGCAAAACTGAAACTGGGTTTTCTCCTTCCTTCCCTCCTCCAATCCTGAACTTAAGGAAGAGAATGAGTGTGTCTAAATTAACATTTAGAAGATGGACTAGATAGATACATCAGGAAACCTCATTAATCTTCCAGTAGTCACCCATCAGCTGGCACTGCAGCATAGTCTTAGGTCCTCCCATCTCACTCAACACCTTCTCCATGCTGTGGTTGATCATGACCCATCCTGCAGAATGCTTTGGGGGAAATTAAGAAGGGAGTTTAGAAGGCTTCTAGAGTTGCCTACAGGAAACAATATGGATGTCTACCAGCATCTATCCCCCTGCCACTAATTGCCACAAAAGAGAGAGTCAGAGAGGGGAAGGGAAGCATTGAGAGATACTGGGCAATTCCAGCCAGAGCTGTACCACTGTTTGGCTTGGGCAGTGCTTAGCATGATGGGAGGCAGGACAGGGGAAGGGGAATGGAGCAAGTGTCTGATTACCATTTTCCTTATAAGACAGGGCCAGGACTGGGCCAGCTAGTCTAAAAAGTCTACCGACTGAGGTCAAAGTTGTATTCAGAGAGGCCACAACCAGAGCATAAGCCCCAAGACAGCATGCCAGTGGATGAGCTGAGGTTCCAGCATTGCTCAATCAACCCCAAACCCCAAGACCCAAGGAGGACCAAAGGTGTAATCAAGGTCAAGAGCCAAGAGTGTGCATTGCAAAAGGATGAAATTGGAGCAAATGCAGGTCAGGAACAAGCAAGGGGGTGCCTCAGAGGCTTGTCATAAACAGCCTTGTGGCATTTATGAGGCATGGGGTACCTAGTTTGTGCATTTCTCCAGTTGGCTTAAATGGCCAGAGCAAAGATGGAGCACCCCTGTCTCCAACACATACATGCTATTCCCTGGTAAGGGTTGGCCCTGGACTTCACTTTATTGGTGAAGGAATCTAATGGGTTCATGGGCGTTCCTGAGATGGAAGGTGGCTTTTCACAAGCTTTCGCCTGGCCCCGAACCCTTTACTGCACCAGAAACTGGGGCTGAATGTGGTGCTAGTGGAAGTTCAGACTTCCTCCATTCTGCTCTCCAGTTCTCCATCTCAACTAGCTGGGGCTGGACACAGGGCTAGAAGATGGGGAATGTGCTCTAGGCAGTAGCAGATAAGTGAATCTTCATAGACGTTGGCAGCTGGAAACAGAATGCCATGGGGTTTGTTTCCTTAGTAACTGTCTCCAGATTTTTGCAGGGGTAAGGGTGATAAAGATGGCCTCTGTATGGAGATTGTCTTCTCTGGTGCTCAGGGATGAGTGTTGGCTTCACATTATTCCTCTGTAAACTCCAGTGGGTCCTATAGAAATTTTTGAAGCTATGCTGCTCATGCAAGTGGCTGAGGGCTGGTGGTGGTGCGCTGAGGGGTGGGGTAGTAGCAGAAGTAAATGCCACCATTGGGGTAGAATGGAGAACAGCAACCAGTTATACCCATAGATTCAGCAGTGGTGAATCTAAGCTTAGTGTCAGTAAGAAGTGTAACAGCTGAGGTACTCTCTTGCTAGGCTCTGATTATTCCTGGGTTGCGGGTGATAGGCTAGAAAGACAGGTGGAGAGGGCACTGAACAATACTTTCCAATGTATCATTGCCCAGTCCTGCTGTGGCTTTAGGAAGACACTCACGTCAGTTATGAAGTTCATGGTGATTGTGTCCAGGAGCACTTCCATTGAAAATCAGATTGCGGATCTCTTTGGGAGACTGGTTATGCACTTGAGTTTTGGTGTCTGATGTCTTAGGTTTGAGTCCCAGCTCTGCAACTTACTGCACGACCTTGGGCAAGAAACCTAACACACTTGGTGCCTCCGATTTTTGTAAAATGGGGATAATAATCGCACATATCTTTTAGGACTTCTGTGAGGGTTAAATGTGAGCATTATGTGAAGCACACAGTTCAATGCCTAGACCATAGTAAATGCTCACTCAATAAAGAGAAGCTATTATACTGTGTCTCTTTCAGGTCTGTCTTCACCCCAATGCATGTGTCACAGAGGGACATATATTAGAAGGCATCGGACCAAAAGCAGAGCCATCAAGGGTCCTGGCAATCCATGTTTTTTAAAGGGATATGGTGCCCTGCCAGAGTAGCATTAGGCAGAAGGAGTGCACTTCTCTGTGCACTTTTCTCTTGGGAACCCATAAACAGCCATTTGTATTCTTGGGGACCCCTAGGCTGACTCTTCACTTTTTCCTGGTGCTGCCATGTATGGACATCTGTTCCTTGCTCCTTTTGGATGAATATAACCACCTGCCTGCTGTGGAGGCATCCCCTCTGCTTTCTGGATGGAACCCAGAGGCCTCCTGGTGGGCAATGTGGTTACTTGGTCAGGATGTGGAAGAATGTCTGGAGTCAGGGTTGGCAGTAGGACTCAGAGATCAAGGGCAGTGTCTCAGGCCCTTGGAGTTGTCAGGGTTATGGAATTTCAAGCTCAGACGGCTAGGACTAAGGTGATGTATAGAGGAGAATGGCGGAGGCATAACTGCCTCTGCACTGGGTGTGCACAGCAATGTGGTGGGACGTTCCGTAACAGGTTCACCCCATCACCAGCAGGGGGCAGCATCTACCCAGATGGCAGGGTAAGTGGGTCAGGGCCAGATCTGAAACTGTCTGCCCAGAGCCCCTGAGCATGCTATGACATGGATTAGAAACAACAGGTGACAGCTGCCCTTAACACTACCAGAAAGAAAGAAGACTCACAGTACAGCTGGGCCTAGGACTGAGGGATTTCCCAGGATGTAGGACTTTCAGTTTTAAAGCCAGAGCAGTCCTGGGCAAACTGGGACAAGTTGGTCACCCTAAGTAGGAACGCAGAGCTGTCTCTCTCTCTCTCTCTCTCCATTATCATCTGTTCTACCCGGTGCTCTGCCAATTCCACATGGTGTGTGTGTGTGTTGGGGGTGGGGGTGGTCAGTGAGAGCTATGCTGATTATACAAGAGGTCAAATTATAAAGTGGGAATGCTGGGGAACAAACCAAGGCTTTTAGGCAGAGAAGTAACATTACCAGGTAGATGTTTTATGGCTCCGATATTTTATTATGAAAGCAATTACATATACAGCAAATTTTACAGGCAGCACCCATATGCCCGCACCTAGATCCTACAATTAACATTTTACTGGACTTCTTTTATCACATATCTATTCACCTATCCATCCACCAATCCACCTAAGTTTTGATGCATTTCAAAATAAATTGTAGACATCACTACACTCTTCCAAGCATTTTTGAGGTTTAGTGGAGGCAGACAGACCCAAATTTGAAGGCACTTGCCTTCTACCAGCTTAAATTTTCTCATCTCTAAGTTGATGACACTGAGTGTTGGTAGGAAGATTTGATTTGTTTACTTTATGAAACACTCAGGTAATGCTTTCTATGTGCAACTCATAAATATTATCTCATTTAATCCTAGTAACAATCCAATGAGGTAAATTCTGTTATTACCCCCATTGTACAGATGAGGTTTCAAGAAGTTAATGAGCTCCCTGAAGGTCACACGGTCAGCAAATGGCATTGCTGAGAGTTGAATCCAGACTCTCTGACTTTGGTATCCACGCTCTTAGCCACTACATTATGCTGCCTCCCACAGCGCCCACTAAATTATGGACATCCAGTGAATGGTGACCCTCGCCTTCTTTGTTTTTAAATTTTTCACTGCAACCCCGCACAGTAGGTATTATCTCCAGCTTACAGATGAGGAAACTGGAGGTTGGAAAAGTCTGATAACTTGCTCAAGAATGCACTGCTAATAAATAAAGGATTGGGGATTTGAACCCAGGAACGACTCGTTCCTGGGTCAGTGTCATTTCCCTGTACTGCACAGTACAGAAACCACTGAAGTGCACATGAGCCTAGACCACTTATGGGGGATTCTTGTTTAGGGATGGTCTTTCCTCAGCCATAGCAGAAAAGAATGTGGTGAAAAGAGGGGCTTCTGCCTAGTTCCCATGAGGGGCCCGTGTCTTTTTATAACTATGAAACAGACTCAGTGGCAAGTGGCAGCAGAGCCTCGGGATCTCATCAAGCTCCAGGAAAGGAACCATGACTCTTAGCTATCAACTTTCCCTCTGAGGGAGGCCCTACATGGGGGCAATCCCTTCCCTATTGTACCCTGCCTCCTCTTTCCTTTTCTCCCCCTCCCTTCTCCTCCCCTTCCCTTCCCTTTCTCTTCTTCCTTCTCCTCCTCCTCCTCCTCCTCCTCCTCCTCATCATCATCTTTGGCCTCTCAGGAAGCCAGTCATAATCATTATCATTTTCTTCCTCATAGCTATCATTTACTGAATGCTTCTCAAGTGCTGTTCTAGGCACTTTACATATATTATTAGTTCAATTAATCTTCACAACAATGCCATGAGGAGAGGACTACTACTATTCCTACCTCACATATGAGATATTGGAGCCTCAGAGGGGTTAAGTACCTAACCTAAGGGAACCTGGCCCTGAGTTAACAGCCTTCCCAGAGTTCACCTTGGGAGATGTTGATCATTGCAAAGATGCTGATAATCGCTATGGGAAAGCTGGGGGGCATAATAGTAACAGGGAACTGGACTTTAAGAGCAGAATTGCTAAAATTGCCTGGCCTTCCCCTGTGGAGTGAGCACCTATCCTCAGTGTAAAAGCGACCCATCTGGCACAAAGCATGTATACAATTCATCCCCACTGTGTCAAACGTGTAAAGAGAGCCCCAAACCGGGTTATTCCCAGATTGGAAGACCTGGGTTCTAGTTGTGGCTTTGCTCTTAACCTGCTAAATGACCTTGGGCAAGTCAGTTCCCCTCTCTGGGTCTCATTTATAAAATGTAGTACTACATGCTCTACTAACAGTACAGGGCTATTAATGTGAGCATTAAATGAGAATGTTGAAGAAGGTGCTTTACAGCATCTTACCAATATAACAAATAACTTCCCTTACTCTCCTCCTCCTCCTCCTTCATCTCTCTCTCCTTCACCTGCCTCGTCTTTGTCTTTTACTCTATTTTGTTCCTTCTCTTCCTTTCTTTAGTCTCCTCTAACCAGGTCTCAGACTTATCTGAAGAACTGCTCTTAGGCAGAAGAAACACAGGCTTTAAAGGCAGACAGACCTAGCTTTGCCTCCTGGCTTTGCCCCTTCCTAGTTATTTGTTGGGCAACTATTTTACCCTTTCTGAGCCTCAGTTTTATCATCTGTGAAAATGGGCACGCATAATGCCTTCCTTGTAAGGTTGTTGTTGGATGATGTGGTAGGTTGTCTGCAAATACGACCAACAATTGCCCCCATCTCTGGCATACACGCAGCTCCTCCCATCAAGAGGCGGAGTCTCTTTTCCCCACTCCTTAAATCTGGGCTGGCTCTGTGACTTGCTTTGACCAATAGAGTACAGCAGCAGTTTTGCTGTATGACTTCTGGTCTTATGCCACAAAAGGCCTTGCAGCTTTTGTTTTCACCCTCTGGGAAGACTGCTGCCACATCAAAAAAATGTCTCACTACTCTACTTGGAGAGAGAGGCCCAATGGAGAAAGAAAGGCCCTGGAGAGTAAAATACTACAAAGGGAGGTGGGAGGCCCAGCCAGCCCACAGCTGTTTCAGCCACCACAGCTGAGGTATCAGATATGAGAGAGCACACACCTGGGGTCCTTCAGCCCCAGCCAAGCTGTCTGAGGCAACACCACATGGAATAGAAATAAGCCATTCACAGCAAGTCCTGCTCAAATTGCAGAATCACGAGCAAATAAATGGTGGCTGTTTTAAGCCACTAAGTTTTTGGGTGGTTTGTTTCACAACAGATAGCTGAACCAGAAAAATTAAATGAGATAGTAGCACCCCACCCAGTGGCTGGCAGGTATAGGTGCTCAACATTTGATTGTTCCCTTCCCATTCAGAGGTGTTCCCTGGGAAACAGCTGACCTGGCTAGTTGTGCTGCAACTGAATTGACAGATCTGATCTCCAGTGTGCCAAAGATGCAGAGCAATGACCACTTCTCTTATACTTTACAGGGACCTGCTGAGAGCTATACAGGTTAAGGTGTACTCCAAGTTATACAGCTGAGTGTCCTCCCTTTGCCCAGAGTGAGTCTAGGCCACCTTAAAAGCAGGCTTGTAGCTGAACAAAATCTGGGGTGGTAGAGTAATGTCAGCTAAGACAAATAGTGTTTCTTTTGACCGCTCATCCAATCTACCTGGTGCCAGAGGCACAAGGAGTAGAAGTACTTACTATATGCCTGGCATTGCTCACAACAGTGCCAGAAGTAGGTACTGTTATTTTCCCCATTTTTCCAGATGAGGACACTGAAGCACAGAGAAGTTTCTGTCAACTGCTGGGTTTCTGGAAAGCACTGGGACAGTTTAATATACAGGATATTAATTAGGGAGCCCTTGGGATCAACACTTGCAGAAGAAAAGGGAAGAGAAGGAGGCAGGATTGGACAGAGGGAGCTATTGAACTGCAACTCAGTCTTAATGGAAACCACAGTACACCCACCCATGGGGAGCTCTGAAGCTGGTATGACCCTTCGGAGTTGTTCCCAATTGTATCCTCATAGGGGAACAGACCTTTACATTCCTGCATCAGTCACTGAATTCCTAGTCCCTGATTTCTAGTTCAGAGTTATTTCACCTACTCCTGTGATCAAGCCATCCCAAAAGGGAGACAAGCTTAAAAAAGTGATCATGGAGAAAAAGTAGGAAAAAAAAAAAGGACTCTGGAACCAGACAAATCTGTGTTCAAATCCTGAAACTTCTCTTACTAGCTGTCTGTTTAACTCTGTACAAGTTATTTAACTTCTCTGAGCTTCAGTTTACATTTTTGGAAAATGGCAATAAGAATACTTAGCTTGAAAAGTTGTTTTGAAAATCAAATACAATCATCTATATAAAGCATCTTACATAGAGACTTGACACAGAGTAGGCACTGAATACATGGAAATTATTATAAAAATAGGGTAAATTATTATGCGGCGGTGTGCCTGGTTTTCTCACTTGTAGGGTGGAGTGAATAAGAGTAAAGAAGAGCTACCCAGAAGGGGAAAGGGCATTACATCTTTTCTGTTACCTGGTACTTGTAGGCACTGAGTCAGCATTTACTCCAATGAACAAATGTTTATTTAAAAGGATTTGTACAGACATAACGCTCTTACTTTCAAAGAGCAGAGGAACCTTTTATATATTATGAACACACAGACACTGTGGCAACTTAAAACTACAGCTAAGAAAGGAAGGAAAAATATCCCCCCCTCCCCAGCCAGGAGCTAACACTTTTTCAGTCAGTCAGCCCCCATCCCTGTCCCTTAAGTTTGAGAGCGACTTGACTAGAGATGTGGCTTTGGAGGAGGGAAGAGCTGTAGGGCTTGGGGAGCCTGGTGCCTTTTCTTTTGAGAGGGAAATCCACCTGCACAATCCACAGGAAAAGGGGTGGCCAAAAGCTGACCTGAGCTGAGGCTGCCTTAGAGAAGAGAGACTGGAGTAGAAGTCCCACCTACCTGCATGTGTAAAGTGACTGGCATTCACTTGAATCTCAACCCACTACTCTGACCTCTAAGATATACCATTTGAGTAAGTGCCAGAGTAATGGTTTTGAACAAAAGGCAACACAAATGTCAGCCTGGGGCCTCTACAGCCTAAGGCAGCCCCGATAGCAGAGCCCTCAGACCAATGACTTAGGCATCGAGTTAGGCAGGACTTGTGGAGTGGGTCTGGCTCCTTGATTTCACTGTGGGGAACATCTGCTACTGATTTTCAAGAGCTAGGTTTTATTATGGGAGAAAAGCCCACAGATTTTAGGATCCCCAGACACATAGCCTGGTACCTGAGAACTTTAGTATATCTGGGAAACTGCCAGGTGGTGGGGTGGTGAGCTCAATAATAACAGCCAGGCCTCCCAAATGAATATGAAAAGGAGAGCTTGTCCAAGCTACCTCCGGGCCTTGAGGAAGAGATGAGGTTGGGGGTGGGGGAGATAAATGCACCAAGCCTATTGAAAAGTCCAACAAGAAGACTGTTGTCCCTTCAGAGCCTCAGGCAAAAGTACAGGGAGGGGGCACACTGGAGCCTTCACCTGAAACAAGATATGGGCCTCCCCAGGCCCTCAGGCCTTAGGCCCCAGGCCTCAGGCACAAGAGACAGAGAATCACATCTGGGACTTCTGCCCTTCCCTTAGCTCCAAACAAGGGCAAGGGTTGAAATGTGGGTGAGAGAGAAGGGATCTTCAGACACAACTGTCATTAGCACCTGAACCACATCTCTTCCTAAACCAGAAACTCCAAGAGCGAAAAGAAATAAGAGCAAAGTGAGAGAGGGGTTGTGCTTCCATCACATTAAATAGGAGACTTTGTAGAGGTGGGGAAGGGTTGTTTCACATGGAGACATCAATCACTCTGGCCAAGGGGAGGGGTTATGAGCAGCAGAGCTCTAAGTGTTCTCCCTCTTTTCATTCATCCTGCTTCCGTTTTGGCTTTTTGGGGTTCCTGGACCGACTCTTGGCTTTGCACAGAGGGCATATAGGTGCATTCCGGTGAATTTGTTGATGACATGACAAGCAGGCCTGGTGGGGGGCACAAGACAAAGCAAGTTAGGGGTCAGATTCTTCTAGGCCATGGTTCATCTTTCCCAGGGGCCCCCACAAGCAATTGCGATTTCCCAACAGAAAAAAGCAAGACCCAAGTAGCGAGTCCCAAGTAGCGAGATCTGTGCTGGATGTAAGGGATGCAAAGGATATAAGGGAGTGAGAGTCAAAGAGGGGTATTGAGGAAAAATATCCAAAATTTGGCAATAAGGCAAAATGTGAATTGCATATTCATTAAGCATTATACTGGAGCATGGTCTAACAGGCTCACTCAAGGATTATTTAATTCTCTAGGACAGGTATCAATAAACTTTTTCTGTAAAGGCCAAGATCGTAAACATTTTGGACTTTCTTTTCAGGTCATATGATTTTAGTTGCAACTACTCAGCTCTAACTGCTTACATAAAAGAAGCTATAGACAATACATAAACAAGCAGGCATGTGTGTGGGCCAATAAAACTTTATTTACAAAAACGGGGAGCAGGTCACACTTGGCCTATGGGTTCTGGTTTGCTGACCCTTGCTCTAGGAGAATGTCTCTTTGTTTGACTATTTACTACTTATTTTAAAAATTGAAGTATAGTTGATTTAAAATGTTGTGGTAGCTTCTGGTATACAGCAAAACGGTATAGATGATAGATAGATAGATAGGTAGATAGATAGATATTCTTTTCTGTTATGGTTTATTACAGGATATTGAATATAGTTCCTTGTGCTATACAGTAGGACCTTGTTGTTTATCTGTTTTATACACAGTAGTCTGTATCTGCTAATCCCAAAAGTCTAATTTACCCCTGTCCCACCCCCTTTCCCCTTTGGTAACCATAAGTTTGTTTTCTATGTCTGTGAGTCTGTTTCTGTTTTGTAAATAAGTTCATTTGTATCATATTTTATATTTCACATATAAATGATATCATATGGTATTTGTCTTTCTCGGTCTGACTTACTTCACTTAGTATGATAATCTCTAGGTCCATCCATGTTGCTGCAAATGGCATTATTTCATTCTTTTTTATGGCTGAGTAGTATTCCATTGTATATATGTACCACATCATCTTTATCCGTTCCTCTGTCGATGGACATTTAGGTTGCTTCCATGTCTTGGCTATTGTAAATAGTACTGCTATGAACATTGGGGTGCATGTATCTTTTTGAATTAGAGTTTTCCCTGGATATATGCCTAGGAGTGGGATTGCAGGATCATATGGTAACTCAAATTTTAGTCTTTTAAGGAACTTCCATACTGTTCTCCATAGTGGCTGCACCAATTTACGTTCCCGCCAACAGTGTAGGAGGGTTCCCTTTTCTCCACACCCTCTCCAGCATTTGTTATTTGTAGAATTTTTAATGATGGCCATTCTGACCGGTGTGAGGTGATACATCATTGTAGTTTTGATTTGCATTTCTCCAACAATTAGTGATGCTGAGCATCTGTTCATGTGCCTATTGGCCATCTGTATGTCTTCTTTGGAGAAATGTCTATTGAGGTCCTCTGCCCATTCTTTGATGGGATTGTTGGTTTTTGTGTTATTGAGTTGTATGAGCTGTGTTTATATTTGGGGAATTAAGTCCTTGTTGGTCGCATCATTTGCAAATATTTCCTCCCATTCCGTAGGTTGGCTTTTCATTTTTGTTTATGGTTTCCTTTGCTGTGCAAAAGCTTATAAGTTTGAATAGGTCCCATTTGTTTACTTTTGCTTTTATTTCTATTGCCTTGGGAGACTGACCCAAGAAAACACTGGTACAATTTATGTCAGAGAATGTTTTGCCTGTGTTCTCTTCTAGGAGTTGTATGGTATCATGTCTTACATTTAAGTCTGTAAGCCGTTTTGAGCTTACTTTTGAGTATGGTGTGAGGGAGTGTTCTAACTTCATTGATTTACATGCAGCTGTCCAGCTTTCCCAATACCACTTGCTGAAGAGACTGTCTTGTCTCCATTGTATATTCTTGCCTCCTTTGTCGAAGATTAATTGAACGTAGGTGAGTGGGTTTATTTCTGGGCTCTCTATTCTGTTCCACTGACTATAAATATTTTTCCATTAAATAGTATACTATTTGACTATTTACTATTGATCAGGGCCCAGATGCTGTGACTTAATGTTGATAAGGCACAAATGGTTTTTGCCCAGTAGAGATGCAAATTATTTTTGTTCCAAAGAAAAGGTAATCACAAAGATTACAGTTTTATTTTCCTGTAGGACATTAACCAGTTCTGGATTTAACATTGCAAACTTATTTCGGCATTCCTTTCCTTCCCTGACCTGACTATATAATTATCTGTTCCTCTAATGCTTCTGGAACCAGCTTTGTAATGCTGCTGGCTCCCTCGTTAATGACACACGTTCACTATATATTTGTCCGAGTCACGTTTCTAACTTTCTGAAAATTATACTTTAGCAGAGCCTGCCAATCTCCCTGCATTCTAACCGCTCTGGGAATATGAGGCAACAAGACCAGTGGCTCTACTACAGCACACATACACACCACCCCTTCCTCTGTGCCCCAAGCGAAGGCTGTTTTAGGAAGACCCCAAATAAGTAAGGCCAAAGACCCAGACCCAACCTTCCATGGGGCTGCTTGAGGATACCTTGCTTCCTCCACAGTCCATACCCAGCTCACTCACCTTCATAGGTGGGGGCTGCTGCCTGAAGGTGGCTGTCTGCCGAGTGTCCTGCTTCCTAGCCACTTGGAGTTGTTGGGCGGCAGCGGCTGCGGCGGCCAAGGATTCAGGGATCGGGGGCTCCTGAGGCTCCGTCTGCCACTCTGCTTTCTGCTTCTCAAAATAACTTTGGAGATGAGAGACATTAGCTGGATCATTCTGAAAGCAAGGAGAACCTTGCCCCTCTTAAGGACTCCATGCTACAGAACGAAGGGGGTTGGGCTGTGGCTCACTGTAGGAAGTTCCTGCACCCTCTCCAGCACAAGGCTCTTCTCCCTGGGTGCCAGGCCCACTGTGTGTTGGGAAGGGTACTCCTCCTGCTCCTTGGCTCTGACAGGCCCAGAAAAATAAAAAAAATCCCAAGGCTAGCCAAGTCCTCAAAGGGCATTTGTCTACCCTCCATCCCATGATCCTTTGCAGTATTCCTATTAAGTGTCCTCAGGCCTCTGCTGGCATACCTCTAGGAATAAGAAGCTCACCACTTCCACAGGCAGCCTGCTCTACCTTAAGGAAGTATGTTCCCTTCTATTCCTTCTACTGAACTGAGCTCTGTGTCTCTGTAAAGTAAGCCTAGTTCCTAACTCTGGGTCTTGAGATAAAGTTCCAGGCTAGCCCCTGGAGGCCATGAAAGCTCACCCTTCTGTGTTTTCAAGGTTTCTGGACACCCCTTCTAGACCTTGACTTGGGAAGTGACCTCTTAAGAGTCACAGATGCATACACACACAACGAGTCATAGACATAGTCTTGTATTGTCAAAATTGCACAAAGAACTTTAAAAGCCATCTAGTAATTCTAGTCTAATCATCTAACAGCCCAACACAGAGACTTACCCAAGGTCATGCAATGAGTCAGCCACTGACAGGCCTGGGGCTAGGACTGGGTACCCTGACTTTCAGACCAGGCTTTATGTGTGTGTATATATATATGTGTGTGTGTGTGTGTGTGTGTGTGTGTGTGGTGTATGTTGCAGGGACAGGAGGCAGGCAGCTTACTCCAAGGAGAGCTTCTCCTCCTCTTCACATAAGTCAGGGAGCCTCTGCAGGCCCAGAGTCATGCGCAGGGCATCCACATGTTCCTTCAGCGGCTTATACTCATCATGTAGCCGCCGGGTAGACTCTAGCAGCTTGTTTAGGTCATTCTCAGACTGTTTGATGGTGTTTTCCATCTGGAACACAGAGTGAGGTAAGCACAGAGAAAAGACTCCAAGATTCTCAGCGAGGCTGTACAGCTGAGTGGATAATAGCACAGGCTCCAGAGCCAAACCAATCTATGATCAAGTCCTCAATCCACTATGTATTCTATGTGACTCTTGTCAAGCCTCAGTTTTTTCATCTGTATAATGGTGATAACAATCATACCTACCTCATATAATCTTGGTGAAGATTCAACGATTGAATTCATATAAGCGCTCAGTACAGGGGCTAACACAGAGTAAAGGCTCAATTAGTGGTAGTTATTATTCAAATATAGCATCTTAGAGCTGGAATGGCCCTTAGAGCTCATGTAGTGCACCCCACCACCATTTTACAGATCAGAGAATTGAGACTCAGAGAGAAGAAGTAACTTCCTCAGAGAAATGCTTCCTAGGAGCAAAGTCTACATAAAGACTCAGGGCTTCTGCCTCCCAGGCCAGTGGCTTTTCTCCTAGATCAGTGGTTCCCAAAATGCAGTTACCAGATCAGCAGCGTCAGCATCAACTGGGAACTCATTAGAAATGTAAATTCTCAGGTACCACCCCAGATATAAGCAATCAGAAATTCTGGGGTGAAGTCCAACAACCTGTGTTTTAACAGGCCCTCTAGGTGACTCATGAGGCATGTTCAAGTTGGAGATCCACTGGCCCAGATTTTCAGCCCCTCTGTGACTAATACCTTGTTTATTTCTCTATCCTTAGTTAGCTGGCAGCAGAACTGCCAACTCCTCATGAGACCCTGATATCCTGTGATCTTGTGACACAGAAAATCCCAGGTAACTACTGTCCAAATTGCATTCATATTTCCTTTAAGACCCTAGGCCTGGCAATATCAGGAAGTATATATTGCCACAGAAATGAGTTTCCCAAGAATAGAAACTTAGCTCCTTCAAACGTGATTAAAAAAAAAAAAAATCTCATTATCATAGGCTCTAAGGGTTGGAAAGGGCCTTACAGGTCAGCACCTCCAACCTCCCTCCTGGTGAAAGAATCACCAATACTGTAGCCCAGACAGGTGACCATTCAGACTCTGCTTTAATAATTCTAAAAAGTGGGGGACTTATCACCATAGCAGGCAGTTCATTCCCCACATTCCAAGGGTCTCCAAAAGAGAGACTGTAATGAGGGAGCCCCAGTTTGGTAGGCTGGCAGAGATGGTTTGTTTGGCTTAGTTGGAAGCTTTGGAGCCCTAAATTTAAGTTAGATCCCCAAGGCATCTGCCTGCTCTGCTTTTCCCCAAGGCTAGCTCTCAACTCCTAGACTCCCAGAATGAGAGCACATCAGTGCTGAATGAGACCTCAGAGGTGACTGAATCCCTCTCATGGTACAGAGAAGGAAAATGAGGCCCCGAGAGAAGAAGGAACTTGTCCAGTGATATACAGTCGATCAGTGACAGAGCCAGGGCTGGGTCTCAGAACTCCTGGATTCTTCCATTTCACCATAGCCTGATGCCTACTCCCCCAAGTTGGCCACAGCCACATCTCAAGGAGAGTCCACAGCACTCACTACTGCCTATTCCTCCTCAAAGGGCCCAGAAATAGGCTTCAGGCAGCCATCCACATACCACATTGATATCCGCGTGGATCAGTCGGAGTTCCTCCACATGGGCCATCTTCTCCTGTAGCAGGAGGTCCATCTCCTGCTTGTATTCCTTCAGGTGCCTCTCCTCTGATTCAAGGGCCTCAAACTCAGCCTTCAAACGGGTCTTGATCTTTTCCATCTGCAGGGTCTTGTTCCTGCCATTCCCCAAAATGAGGAAACAGACCAGCAGGAGAAGGCAGGAAAAGGGAAATGGAGTACAGAGTTAGAGAAATGGAGTACAGAGTTAGGCCCTGAGCCAGGGCTATCTTGTTAAGCCATCTTTCTAAGCTTCCCTCTCTTCAGGCAGAGGCAGCCTGAAGCCATCCCCACAAAGACAGGAGATTCTTTCTTCTAAGATAAAAGCTCAGTGGGTCTCGAATGGGGATGATTTTGTTCCTTGATGGAGCATTTGCAAACGTGGGGCAGGTTTTAGCTGTTAGATTGATTCAAGGGACAGCACTACTGGCATTTAGTGGATATGGGCCAGAAATGCTAAACAGCCTCTCAATGCACAGGAAAGTCCCACATCACAAATAACTCCCACCCAAGATGCCAACCATGACCTCTTGAGAAACTCTAGAGCAGCACTATCCAATAAATTTTCTACAATGATGGAAATTTTCTGTATCTATGCTTTGTAATACAGTAGCCACTAGGCACATGAAGCTACTGAGCATTCAAAATATGGCTAGTGCAACCGAGGAACTGAATTTTGAATTTTATTTAATTTTAATCAATTGATTAAAATTAAGTTTAAACAGCCACATGGGGATAATGGCTCTCATATTGGACCGCACAGCTCTATAGGGTCCCCTCATCAGTTCCAGAAGAGGTAGGAGACGGGAAGAACTGCAGCTCATTTCTTTTCCTAGAAAAAAATAAAACCTATTTCTGGTTGTTAAATCCCAATTGCATACCCTCTGGCTCAGTAATCCCACACCTAGCAATTTATTCTAAAGAAATAAGTCAGGGAAGCAAAAAGTTAATACACAGGGATATGCTTTCTGGTCTATGGGCAAAATTGGAATATTTGGCAGCCACTAAAAGGAATCATTATGAAGACTTGTGACATGGAAAATGTTGAAGATACTCCATGAAAAGGTATATACACTAGGATTGCAATTTCAAAATACACATGCATGTGACTAAACAAAAGGAATTGGCAAGAGTACAGTTTCAAGGATCTTTGAGACCACTGAAGCCTGCCTAAGTGAAAGAGCCACAAAACTTTGGAAGGAAGCCCCTCTAGGGCACACTGTTGCCCTCCCACTCACTCTCTACTCTCTGGTTCTCAGGTTCTGTCTAGCCATCATCCGTTACTCAGATTAGGCATCTCCTTTATTCTGCCTCAGTAGCTGGCTTTCTCCTCTGCCCCAGCCCATCCCATGGTTACTCTTGCTCCACACCCTGGCCTCTGGCCTCTGACCTCAGCCTGCTTCTGTGTTCATTCTCTCTCCTTTCTTCAGCATTGCCTGTGGCTCCTGCCTCAAGAGGTGGCCCTCAATGGCACAGAACCACAGAAAGAATTATGTTAGGTGGGTAGGATGACAGGAGAAATTTTTCTTTCAATATTCAAAAATTTCTTTTCAAGTTATTATATTGCTTTTACCTTAGAAAAGGTTAAAAGGATGGGTGTTATTATCCCATCTGTAAAGAAGGAAATTGGGAGTTCAGGATGGTAAGTTGCAGTAAATGGGATGCTGGGATTTGAACCCAGGGCTCTCTAACACCACCCACTACTCCACACTGCCTGACTGGGGTTACCCAGGCTAAGGGGCATAAACATATTGAGGGTTCTCGGTATACCTGTTCAACTGCCTTGCAGAGGGATGATAGTGATTTGTACTGGTCAGTTAATCCACTACTTAGAGCCCCCTTCCATCTAGACTTCTATTCTCTTCCTCTAGATTGCATACAGAGCAGTCTAAACTTCACCTATCCCTACCCCAATTTACAGATGGGAAAACTGAGATTCAGAGTGATATAGTGTCTCACCCTGATTCATACAGCCAGTTTGTGGCAGTGCTAGGCCTAGAACCCATTTCTGCAGGCAGAGCCATAATTTGAAAGGAACATGGGCTTTAGATTCAGACGTGGGTATAATTCCTGGTTCTGCCCCTGACTAGCTATTTGTCCTTGGACAATAAGAATAACAACTATATTTATAGTTTAATTATATTCATTGAGCACCGATTATGCACCAATTATAGAAGGCTTAAAGATACATTCATTCAACAAATACTTATGGAACATCTATCATGTGCCGGCCACTGTACTAGGTGCTAGAGATAGAGCAGAGAACAGGACAGCCTGTGGACAGGGATCTTCATCTAATGAGGAAAATAGACCCTGAACACATGTAAAACTAAGTGATAAGTAATATGGATGAAATGCAGAATGCAATGGAAAGACACACCAAAGGGTTCTAACATAGTCTGAGGGACACTGTAGTCAAGGGGGCTGTCACAGGAAGCTCCCCTGAGAAACTGAGAATGTGACATCTAAGCTAAGACCTGGAGAATGGGTCGGAGGTAGATGGCGGGTAGCAGGTAGACATAGAGGAGAGCAGTCCAGGCAGAGAGAATACTATTTGCAATGGCCCTAGAACAGAAAAGAATATGGCACATTAGAGGAACTGAAAAAAGGTCAGTGTGGCTGGAACATCTACTGCAAGAGGTGTGTGTGTGTGCGTGTGCGTGTGTGTGTGTGTGTGGTGTGGTGGGGGCTGTCTGAGATGAAACTAGGGAAGTTGCCAGAACACAGCCTGGAGATTGAGATGAGGAGCGAGTACTTTTATCTTCAGGAGAAGGGGGAATCATTGTAGAACTTTAAGCAGCAGGAGAGTGACATAATCTGATTATCTCTTTTCACTTTTCTCAGCCCTGGTCTCCTCATCAGTAACACAGGAATAATAATAGCACTTACCTTACAGGTTCTTTGCTGAGGGCTAAATGAGCTAAGACATGTAAAGTCCCCAAGCAGAGTATGTGGCACGTGGTGAGCAGTCAACAAATGATAGTACCTGTCCCTCCCCACACTGCCCAACTCTTCTGCTATGGTTATCTCCTTTACCACAGTGGTTTAAACTTTGGTATAAAGAGCCTACAATGGGTAGGATGTGTGTATAATGTGTGTGTGTGTGTGTGTGCACATGCATGTGTGCACATGTACTAGCATGAGTAGCAAGGTATATTACCATTTATTAAGACTATAATAATAATCATTAACGTAAGTCACCTCGTAATGTCAGTATGAATAATGGCATTTTATAGGGCTGGCCCAAGCCTTCCTAATTTGTAATCAATTCAGTTAAGATGCTAGCGACTACTACTAAATGAAATCAGGGGTGAGAGAGCTCTCTCACTGACACTTCATAGAAATCAACATAGTACATCTTTCCCTGCTTGGATGAGTGCCTTTTATCTAATCCTCCCTCCTCCATCCATGTCCAATTCTGCTTATTAGACAACCCCATGTTGTCAGGCAGGGGACACTGCAATCCCAGATTAAATCAAAATAAACCAAAGGTTTTCACCTGGTGGGGTCACAGTTAAAGTGCTGCCTGGAACTGGAAAATCAAAGGCACAAAGGCTTCCTCAAAAGCACCGTGGTATTTCCTCTCCTTCGGGAGGAGGGCTGTCACCAGCAAAATGGCAGCTTTATCCTTTGGGTATGAGGGCCAGGGTAGCCACAATCCAAAGTGTTTTGGAGCCTTTTTCTATTGTCCACTGTGGCAAGAAATGGCAAGGGCTAGGGACCCTGACTAAGGGGCAGAAGGGCTAAGACTCCTCGTTATGAGAGGGAAGCAGAGTTATGAAGATGGAGTTCAGAAATAGCCTCTATTTACTGCTATTTCTAAAGTCAGTTTCTCGGGGGCTGGCGGGGAGCCCGGCCCATGCTTTAGTGGAGGGACAGCGGTGTCACTGCAGCCTTTGATGGTACCACTGTTACCTCTCAGCAGTGGCTTACCAAGGGCCGGGCAGTGAGAGCAGTCCACCTCAGGTGCGGAAAATAAAGAGGTGCATTGTGTGCAGAGAAATAAAAAAAATTAATAGAACCAACTAAAGTTGGTCTGCTCTTTATTATCACCATGCACTGACAATTCTAAACAATGTCCACTGAAGGACATCTGGGCTGATTCCAGTTTTTGGCGGTTATGAATAAAGCTGCTATGAATATCCAACTACGAGTTTTAGTGTGACCTTAAGTTTTCATTTCTCTAGGATAAATGACCAAGACTGCAATTGCTGGTTTGTATGGTAATTGCATGCTTAGTTTTTTGAGAAACTGCCAAACTGTTTTCCAGAGCGGCTGTACCATTTCACATGCCTGCCAACAATGTATGAGTGATCTAGTTCCTCTATGTGGCCAGCCATTTTGCTTGAACTGTTTTAAAAGGTATATGGAGATACCTCAAAGTGATCTTAATTTGCACTTCCCTAGTGGCTAGTGATACTGAACATCTTCTCATGTACTTATTTGCCATCTGTGTGTCCTTTTCCAAAAAATGTCTGTGCATGTCTTTGGCCCATTGGACTGTGTGTTTTCTCAGGGTTGAGTTTTGAGAATTCTTTATGTGTCCTAGATATGAGTGCTTTGTCAGATATGAGGTTTGCAAATATTTTCTCCCATTTATTAGCTTGTCTTTTCATCCTCTTAACCAGGTCCTTAGCAGAACATTTAAAACTTTTTTTTGATGAAGTCCAATCTATATATATATTTTATGGATAATGCTCTGGTGTCATGTCTTCACTAAGCTCTAGGGTCTGCAAATTTTCTCCTATGTTATCTTCAGAAAGTTTTATAGTTACATTTATGTCTACAATCCACTCTGAGTTAACTTTGGTACAAAGTTCGAGGTTTAGGTTGGGATACTTTTTTTTTTTTTTTTTTGCTTATGGATATGCAATTGCTTCAGTACCGTTTGCTATAAAGACTGTCCTTCCTTTGTTGGATTACTTTTGCACCTCTGTCAAAAATCAGTTGGCCATACTTGTGTGGGTCAATTTCTGGATTCTCAATTTTGTTCCAATTACCTATGTGTCTGTCCCTTTGTCAGTATCACGCAATCTTAATCACTGTAGCTATATAATAAGTTTTGAAATCAGGAAGAGCGATTTCTCCCATTTATTTTTATATCTCAAAATTCTTTTGGTCATTCTAGTTCTTTTGCCTTGCCATATAAATTTTAGAATAATTTTGTCTATATCTACCAAAAATCTTTTTGGCATTTTGATGGGAATTTTATTAAATTTGTACATCAATTTGGGAGGATTGGCATCTTTACTATATTGACTCATCTTCCAAACCCTGGATACAGTGTCTCTCTCTATTTAGATCGCCTTTGATTTGTTTTATTAGCATTTTGTAGTTTTCAGCATAAAAGTCCTATACATCTTTTGTTAAATCTTTGTTACACTTAGGTATTTCATGTTTCTGAGTGCTTGTAAGTGGTTTCATGTTTTGTAATTGTAGTTTCCACATGCATATTGCTATTTTTTTTTAATGCTGATCTTACATTCTGCAATCTTGCTGACCCACGTGTTAGATGTAGGAGTTTTCTGGTTTTTTGTTTTGTTTTTGACTTATCAGGATTTCCTACATAGACAAATCATGTTATCTGCAAACAAAAACAATTTTATTTCTTCCTTTCCATCTTGTACGCCTTTTATTTACTTTCTTGCCTAATTGTCCTGCCTAAAACCTCTAGTGCTATATGGACTAGCAGTGCTGAGAGTGGACATCCTTGCCTTGTTTGTGATCTACGTAGGACAGCATTCATTCTTTGACAAGTAAGTGTATTGTTAGCTAGCTGAAGGGTATTTGTAGATGTACTTTATCAAGTTGAGAAAGTCCCCCCACCCCCATTCCTAGTTTTTTAAAGAGATGTTATCATAAATATGTGCTGACTTTTGTCAAGTGCTTTATCTGTATTAATTGACATAATCATGAGATTTCTCTTCTTTAGCCTTTTGATATGATAAATAACATTAATTGATTTTTGAATAACAAACTAACCTTGCATCTCTGGAATAAACCCCTCTTGGTCATGGTGTCAATTTTTTTTTTTTAATATATTGCTGAATTCTATTTGCTAATACTTTGATAACGATTTTTACATCTATAATCATGAAGGATATTAATTTATAATTTTCTTGCATTGTCTTTGCCTGAAATTGTTTCAGGGTATTAAGGGCTTCATAAAATAAATGGAGATGTGTTCTTTCCACTTCTGCTTTTTGGAGAGACTGTTAAGAAATGGGGTTAATTCTCTTTAACCATTTGGTAAAATTCTCCAGTGAAACCAAATGGGCATGGAGGTTCTGGTTTTGGGGGTTGCTACTTTACAAATTTAATTTTCTAAATAGTTTCAGGGTTATTCAAATTATCTATTTTATATCGGGTGAGTTGTGGTAGTGTTTTTTGAGAATTGGCCCATTTCATGTAACTTGTAATGAGTAGAATTGTTCATACTATTCCTTTGCTATTCTTTTGAAGTCTGTGGGGTTGGTAGTGACATTTTCTGTTTCATTCCTGATGTCTGTAATTTGTGTCTTCTCTCTTTTTTCTTTGTTAGTGTTGCTAGAGGTTTTTCAATTTTATATATTTTTTCAAATATTCAGCTTTCTGTTTCATTGATTTCTCTACTTTTCTTTCTGCTTTTAATCATCAGTATCTGCTCTTATCTGTATTATTTCCTGTTTTCTGCTTGCCTCGGTTTTATTTTGCTCTTCTTTTCTAGTTTCTTGAGGTAGGAGCTTAGATTATTAATTAGAGGCATTTCCTCTGTTCTAAAGTAGGCATTGGTGCTACAAATTTCCCTCTCACCACTGCTTTTGCGTCATCCCATTTTGATATGTTCAATTTTCATTTTGATATGTTTCATTTTCATTTTCACTCAGTTCAATGTATTTTTATTTCCCTTGAGACTTCATCTTTGAAACATGCGTTATTTTAGAATTTTTTTATTATTATTATCCTTTTTCCTGGTATTTTTTTCTGACTTCTTGATTTCTAGTTTGACTTTATTAATGGCAGAGAACACACTGTATTTCCTGTCTTTTAA